>NW_027339431.1:4837372-4838797 GCF_000331145.2 Cicer arietinum | reverse complement strand
CTGCATCCAATAAGTTCATTTGTGTCATTGGATGAACATTTAGGTCATTTTCGTCCTACCTAGAATTATTCTTGTCCAATTAGGGTTTTTAACCAATCTTGTGCACACAATAGGTGTGTTTGTGTCATTGGATGAACATTTAGGTCATTTTCGTCAACATTTGGGTTATTCTTGTCAAATTAGGGTTTTTAACCAATCTTGGGCATCCAATAAGTTCATTTCTGTCATTGGATGAACATTTAGGTCATTTTCGTCCTACCTAGACTTATTCTTGTCCAATTAGGGTTTTTAACCAATCTTGGGCATCCAATAAGTTCATTTGTGTCAATGGATGAACATTTAGGTCATTTTCGTCCTACCTAGACTTATTCTTGTCCAATTAGGGTTTTTAACCAATCTTGGGCATCCAATAAGTTCATTTGTGTCAATGGATGAACATTTAGGTCATTTTCGTCCTACCTAGACTTATTCTTGTCCAATTAGGGTTTTTAACCAATCTTGGGCATCCAATAAGTTCATTTGTGTCAATGGATGAACATTTAGGTCATTTTCGTCCTACCTAGACTTATTCTTGTCCAATTAGGGTTTTTAACCAATCTTGGGCATCCAATAAGTTCATTTGTGTCAATGGATGAACATTTAGGTCATTTTCGTCCTACCTAGACTTATTCTTGTCCAATTAGGGTTTTTAACCAATCTTGGGCATCCAATAAGTTCATTTGTGTCATTGGATGAACATTTAGGTCATTTTCGTCCTACCTAGACTTATTCTTGTCCAATTAGGGTTTTTAACCATCCTTGTGCATACAATAGGTGTGTTTGTGTCATTGGATGAACATTTAGGTCATTTTCCTCTTTCCTAAACTTATTCTTGTCCAACTAGGGTTTTTAACCAATCTTGTGCATCCAATAGGTGTGTTTGTGTCATTGGATGCACATTTAGGTCATTTTCGTCCTACCTAGACTTATTCTTGTCCAATTAGGGTTTTTAACCAATCTTGTGCTTCCAATAGGTGTGTTTGTGTCATTGGATGCACATTTAGGTCATTTTCGTCCTACCTAGACTTATTCTTGTCCAATTAGGGTTTTTAACCAATCTTGTGCATCCAATAGGTGTGTTTGTGTCATTAGATAAACATTTAGGTCATTTTCGTACTCCGTAGACTTATTCTTATCCAACTAGGATTTGAAACCAATCTTGTGCTTCCAATAGGTGTGTTTGTGTCATTGGATGGACATTTAGGTCATTTTCGTCCTTCCTTGACTTATTCTTGTGCAATTAGGGTTTTTAACCAATCTTGTGCATCCAATAGGTGTGTTTGTGTCATTGGATGCACATTTAGGTCATTTTCGTCCTACCTAGACTTATTCGTGTCCAACTAGGGTTTTTAACCAATCTTGTTCATCCAATAGGTGCGTTTGTGT
>NW_027339431.1:4835550-4837320 GCF_000331145.2 Cicer arietinum | reverse complement strand
TTGTGCATCCAATAGATGTGTTTGTGTCATTGGATGAACATTTAGGTCATTTTCGTCCTCCCTAGGTTTATTCTAGTCCTATTTGGGTTTTTAACCAATCTTGTGCATCCAATAGGTGTGTTTGGGTCATTGGATGAACATTTAGGTCATTTTCGTCCTCCCTAGGTTTACTATAGTCCAATTAGGGTTTTTAACCAATCTTCTGCATCCAATAGGTGTGTTTGTGTCAATGAATGAACATTTAGGTCATTTTCGTCCTACCTAGACTTATTCGTGTCCAACTGGGGTTTTTAACCAATCTTGTGCTTCCAATAGGTGTGTTTGTGTCATTGGATGGACATTTAGGTCATTTTCGTCCTCCCTAGGTTTACTATAGTCCAATTAGGGTTTTTAACGAATCTTGTGCATCCAATAGGTGTGTTTGGGTCATTGGATGAACATTTAGGTCATTTTCGTCCTCCCTAGGTTTACTATAGTCCAATTAGGGTTTTTAACGAATCTTGTGCATCCAATAGGTGTGTTTGGGTCATTGGATGAACATTTAGGTCATTTTCGTCCTCCCTAGGTTTACTATAGTCCAATTAGGGTTTTTAACGAATCTTGTGCATCCAATAGGTGTGTTTGGGTCATTGGATGAACATTTAGGTCATTTTCGTCCTCCCTAGGTTTACTATAGTCCAATTAGGGTTTTTAACGAATCTTGTGCATCCAATAGGTGTGTTTGGGTCATTGGATGAACATTTAGGTCATTTTCGTCCTCCCTAGGTTTACTATAGTCCAATTAGGGTTTTTAACGAATCTTGTGCATCCAATAGGTGTGTTTGGGTCATTGGATGAACATTTAGGTCATTTTCGTCCTCCCTAGGTTTACTATAGTCCAATTAGGGTTTTTAACGAATCTTGTGCATCCAATAGGTGTGTTTGGGTCATTGGATGAACATTTAGGTCATTTTCGTCCTCCCTAGGTTTACTATAGTCCAATTAGGGTTTTTAACGAATCTTGTGCATCCAATAGGTGTGTTTGGGTCATTGGATGAACATTTAGGTCATTTTCGTCCTCCCTAGGTTTACTATAGTCCAATTAGGGTTTTTAACCAATCTTGTGCATCCAATAGGTATGTTTGTTTCATTGGATGAACATTTACGTCATTTCCGTCCTCCCTAGATTTATTCTTAACCAACTCGGGTTTTTAACCAATCTTGTGCATCCAATAGATGTGTTTGTGTCATTGGATGAACATTTAGGGCATTTTCGTCCTACCTAGACTTATTCTTGTCCAATTAGGGATTTTAACCAATCTTGTGCATCCAATAGGTGTGTTTGTGTCATTGGATGCACATTTAGGTAATATTCGTCCTTCCTAAACTTATTCTTGTCCAAATAAGGTTTTTAACCAATCTTGTGCATCCAATAGATTTATTTGTGTCATTGGATGAACATTTAGGTCATTTTCGTCCTCCCTAGGTTTATTCTAGTCCAATTAGGGTTTTTAACCAATCTTGTACATCCAATAGGTGTGTTTGGGTCATTGGATGAACATTTAGGTCATTTTCGTCCTCCCTGGGTTTATTCTAATCCAATTAGCGTTTTTAACCAATCTTCTGCATCCAATAGGTGTGTCTGTGTCATTGAATGAACATTTAGGTCATTTTCGTCCTTCCTAGGCTTATTCTTGTCCAATTAGGGTTTTTAACCAATCTTGTGCATCCAATAGGTGTGTTTGTATCATTCGTTGAATATTTGTTTTTTTCTAATCTTGTGTATCCAAT
>NW_027339431.1:4818599-4820972 GCF_000331145.2 Cicer arietinum | reverse complement strand
ACAGAAATGAACTTATGGGATGCACAAGATTGGGAGAAAAAAAAAGAAAAAGTAATCTTGAGAGAAAAGACATTGTCCTCATGAACAATCATTGAATATCCAGATTCGTGAGAAGACTTTGATCAAGATTGAAGACTTTTGTTTTGTACTTCTTTTATTCATTCTGTAACAATACTTTGAAACGAAACGAACGCTAAAAACCCAGCTAGAAACTGGTGGCTACTTTCTTGGGTGAGAGGTTTCAACAAGAAAGAGTCGTACTTTGATTTTGTGTTAGGCTGCCGATTGTCTACAAGGATCAAAGGGTTGATAGAAAGCCAGCTAGAAACTGGTGGCTACTTTCTTGGGTGAGAGTGCTCAACAAGAAAGAGTTGCACTGTAATTCTCTGTTAGATTGACGAGTATCTACAAGGATCAGAGGGTGATCAATAGGAAAGAGATCATTAAGATAGATAGGTTTCGGGGAGGAAACTGGACAATCTGTAATTGATTCTTTCTATTGGAGAAGAAAATCTGAAATCCGTTTGGATTTGCAGGACTGGATGTAGGTTGTCAAGTGGACAACTGAACCAGTATAAATCCTTGGTGCAATCTTCTCTAATCCTTATCTCCTTTGATTTACTATCTTGATATATCTGTATATGTGATTAAAATTAGATGCATGTTAAACATATTCTGTAATAAGTTATATTGTTTAATCTGATAATTTGACTTGTATGCATCTTGATTAATCTCATATCAATCTAATAAAACTTGCTAATCTTGTATGCCACAATTTAATTTCCGCTGTGTGTATGAAATTGATTTAATTTCATAAAGAACTGATACATTCTGATATATTCCGCTTATTACGAGGTCATAGATATAGGTCATTTTCGTCCTCCCTAGGTTTATTGTAGTCCAATTAAGGTTTTTAACTTGTCTTGTGCATCCAATAGGTGTGTTTGTGTCAATGGATGAACGTTTAGGTCCTTTTCGTCCTCCCTAGACTTATTCTTATCCAAGTAGGGTTTTTAACCAATCTTGTGCATACAATAGGTGTGTTTGTGCCATTGGATGAACATTTAGGTCACTTTCGTCCACCCTTGGCTTATTCTTGTCCAATTAGGGTTTTTAATCAATGTAGGGCATCCAATAAGTTCATTTGTGTCGTTGGATGAACATTTAGGTGATTTTCGTCCTCCCTAGGTTTATTCTAGTCCAATTAGGGTTTTTAACAAATATTGTGCATCCAATAGGTGTGTTTGTGTCATTGGATCAACATTTAGGTCATTTTCGTACTCCGTAGACTTATTCTTATCCAACTAGGGTTTTTAACCAATCTTGTGCTTCCAATAAGTGTGTTTGTGTCATTGGATGAACATTTAGGTCATTTTCGTTCTTCCTTGACTTATTCTTGTGCAATTGGTGTTTTTAACCAATCTTGTGCATCCAATAAGATCATTTGTGTCATTGGATGAACATTTAAGTCATTTTCGTCCTCCCTAGGTTTATTCTAGTCCAATTAGGGTTTTTAACCAATCTTGTCCATCCAACAGGTGTGTTTGTTGGTTGGTATGACCTCGAAATAATCGGAATGTATCAATTCTTTAAGAAATTAAATCAATTTCATACACACAGCGGAATTAAATTGCGGCATACAAGATTAGCAATTGCAAGTAGATGAATAAGAGATTAACCAAGATGCATGCAAGTCAAAATACCAGTTTAAACAATATTACCTAACACAGAATATTTTTAACATGCATCTAATATTAATCACAAATACAGATATTGCAAGATAGAAAATTAAAGGAGTTAAGGGTTAGAGAAGATTGCACCAAGAATTTTTCCTGGTTCAGTTGTCAACGAGACAACCTACATCCAGTCCTGACAATCCAACCGGATTTCAGATTTTCTTCTCCAATAGAAAGAATCAATTACAGATTGTCCAGTTTCATCCCCGAAACCTATCTATCTTAATGATCTCTTTCCTATTGATCACCCTCTGATCCTTGTAGACACTCAGCAATCTAACACAAAATCAAAGTACGACTCTTTCTTGTTGAGCACTCTCACCCAAGAAAGTAGCCACCAGTTTCAAGCTGGCTTTTCTCGCTTTCGTTTCTTTTCAAAGTATTATTACAAACTGAATAAAGGAAGAACAAAAAGAAGTCTGCAATCTTGGTCAATGGGACTTCTCACGATTCTGGATATTCAAGGATTGTTCATGAGAACCTTGTCTTTCAAGATCACTTTTCCAGCTCTCTTATTGATTGTTGATAATCTATTTGGCTGTTATCTGAAAAAGCAATCTCAGTATGTTAACCAAGTGTTATTGAGAGTTCTTGTGTATGTCAAGAATATTCAAAGTGTTTTTCAGATTGTTATTGA
>NW_027339431.1:4815557-4817656 GCF_000331145.2 Cicer arietinum | reverse complement strand
ATTAGATTTATCATATGATGTATGAACATTGTATGTTTGTTAATTATGTCAAAATTAGGATTCAAAGGACTAAAGTCCAACAATCTCCCCCTTTTTGGCATAAATGACAATCATACAATTTTAACTTGAGCATTTCAAAACAACAAATATTAAGAGTATTATTACATTATTAAGTATCAGAGTAAAATCATCAGATTGTAAAAACAATTATCAAGTTATAATTTTCTCCCCCTTTGTCAGTTAAGGCAAAAAGGCAGAAAACAATTCCTCCCCCTATGTTAAAGAACATAAGCATTGGGGTTGAAATCATATAACATAGTATATCAGAGCAATGAAATTCATGTGTATCAAGGCAAAAACAATCATAGCAGTTAATGAGCATATCAAATGATTAAGAAAAATGAAATAAAAGTTTTAAATTCATTATAGATCAAATGATTACAACAAGTCGTAGCAAAACAGCACAGATCCTAAGGCTCCTAATCTCCTAGTCTAGGCTGGTCCTCACTATTATCTATGGGAGAGGTTTAGACCGCTGTATTACCCTCAGCTGGTGTCTCCTCAACGTGAGTCTCAGGGTTATCTAGGGGATCCGGGTTAGGATCTTCTGCTGCTTGACGACCAATATATGCGATGTCTTCAAACGACAGCTTGATGCCTAAGTGTGCTTGAATCGCATCCACATCCTGAACAACCGAGTTCAAGGATGCTTGCAGAGTCCTTAAACTAGCTTCCAATCTGGACTGAGATGCTAGCACTTTGGCATTGTGTGCCATTTGAGCTTCAATGAATTCCATTATTTTGCCAACAAAATCAGGAGTGGCTGGTGCAGTGACAGGTTGAGGCTGAGGTTGTGGCTGAGGCTGTGCTGGTTCAACAGCAGCTTGAGGTCTTATCCATATTCCATGTAACCTTTTCAATTGCATTTGATTCACAATTGATTCTCCAAATACCAGAGTGGTTTTTGCAGATTCTTCATTACCAAAAGAAACCTTGAAATGTTTGAGAATTTTTGTGATCAGCTGTGGGTAAGGCAACATAAGCTTGCTTTGAGAAGCTTCCAGCATGTGCCTTAGCACAATCCAACTCCAACTCATCCTTAGCTCTTTAGATAAGCCCCATAACAGTACTATGTCCAACTTCTGGACTACTGCATGGTTTCCTGATCTTGGTACCAGCATACGAGTAAGTGTATACATCAACATCCTATGTTGTAACTTCATTTGACCAATGGGCAATGAAATAGATTCAACGAACCCATCGACCATCAGGTCTTTTACTGCTGTATGCCTGTCAAGAGTCTCTTCCCAACCTTCATCAGCAGTATCAGCTTCCGAGCTGCCATCGATAGACTTGCCGTAAAACGGCAATACTGACAAAGTAGAGAAATCATCAAAGGACATAGCAATCCTTTTTCCTTTAACTAGAGCAGTAAACCCTTCTTCAGTCAACTTGAAAGTAGAGTAAAATTCCCTTATCAGCCTTGGGTAACTATCAAGTGTAGATGAAAGAAAGTTCTCAAGTCCATGAAATCTGAGATGATTCTGAAACGTGAATTCAACAATATCTAAGTAAGCAAAATCCATAGTTCTTGCCTCATGAATTTTTCTCTTTGCAAAGTCTGTTGGTAGAGAGGATTGTGCCTCCTTTTCCTTTGGTGCTGGGACATTCTTGGGAGGTGGTGAAGAATTAGGTTTCTTCTTCCTCTTTCGAGATATTTCCTTCATGGCATCAGCCATGAACTTCTCTGTTGGGGGTTTCTTACGTTTCTTAGTCTTCTCTTGGATTGGTGCAGGAGCCTTGCCCTTATCTTTGGCAAGAATTTTGTGAGTGGGTATTGGTACTCTCTTTGTTAAAGTGGGTGGGGGTGAAGGTGTTTCACTTGTAGAAGAAGATGAAGGTGAAGGAGTACGAGCCTGGGTTTGTTTCACGCGTGCCATACTCGTAGCTTGATGTAGATTCAATGTAGGTAGAATGTAGATTGAATGTACTAACAGATGCAGAGACAGAAGAATGAAGCAGACAAGAGAAATCAGTGAAAGTCTGGAAAATACAATGCAGAAATCGATTTAGAACTGTTCCTACTTATACTCTTAACC
>NW_027339431.1:4806810-4815006 GCF_000331145.2 Cicer arietinum | reverse complement strand
TTCCAGTTTTACTTAATCGATGTCCAAATATATTGTCTTAAGGTTGAATACTGAACTAATCGATTTCCAAATCGACGCTCGTGAAAGTTTTAAAAAAAAATTTATGAACTTTGAATCCTGGACTAAAGTAATCGATTCCCAAATCGATTGTATAAACCATTTACCATGCTGGTAATCGATTTCCAAATAGATTTAACTGGAAAACATTACTGAAAACTACCAGAATCAACACAAATCATACTTCACTAGGATCAATGATCCCTAGTTTCATCCTTATATGCAAAAAAACTTTCTCTTGGCAAAGCTTTTGTGAAGATATCAGCTAACTGTTCCGTAGTATTAACATACTCAAGTTTGATAATTCCATTCTGAAAGTGGTCTCTTATGAAGTGATGTCTTACCTCAATGTGTTTGGTCCTGGAGTGCATTACTGGATTCTTGGTTATACTTATTGCACTTGTGTTATCACACATGATTGGTACTGTTCCCAAATCAACACCAAAGTCCAATAAATGCTGTTTCATCCATAGAATTTGAGCACAACAGCTCCCATCTGCTATATATTCAGCTTCAGCAGTAGATAATGCAATGCTTGTTTGCTTCTTACTGAACCAAGACACTAGAGAATTTCCAACAAGTAAATGACAAGTTCCTGAGGTACTTTTCCTGTCGAGTTTACATCCGGCAAAGTCAGAATCTGAGTAACCAACTAAAGTACAAGTTGATCCTTTTGGATGCCACAATCCAAGACTCTTAGTTCCTACCAAGTATCTGAAAATTCTCTTAACTGCACTGAAGTGAGATTCCTTTGGATTTGATTGATACCTTGCACACATACAAACACTGAATATGATGTCTGGTCGGCTTGCTGTAAGGTAGAGCAGAGATCCAATCATACCAAGAAATCTAGTAACATCTACAGGTTTACCTTTCTCATCTCGGTCTAAGAAATTTCCTTGACTCATGGGTGTATCAATGGACTTAAGATTTTCAAAGTTAAATTTCTTTATCAAATCAGAACAGTATTTAGATTGACTAATGAAAATGCCTTGCTTGCTTTGGTTAATTTGAAATCCCAAGAAATATGACAGTTCACCCATCATTGACATTTCAAATTTACCTTTCATCAAATTTTCAAATTCTTTGCACAGTTTATTATTTGTAGATCCAAATATTATGTCATCAACATAAATTTGGACCAGCAAGATGTCATTTTCAGTAGTTTTTGTAAAGAGTGTCTTATCAACATTTCCTCTTGAAAAATTTTGTTGAATGAGGAAAGTGCTGAGTTTCTCATACCAAGCTCTTGGAGCTTGTTTCAACCCATAGAGGGCCTTTGAGAGTTTATACACATGGTTAGGAAAATCTGGATTTTCAAAACCTGGTGTTTGACTCACAAAAACTTCCTCTTGGAGGTCTCCATTGAGAAAGGCACTCTTCACATCCATTTGATATAGATTGAAGTCCATGATACATGCATAAGCCAACAAAATCCTTATGGCTTCTAGTCTAGCTACAGGGGCATAGGTCTCATCAAAGTCTATTCCCTCCTCTTGACTATAACCCTTTGCAACTAATCTGGCCTTATTCCTAGTGATCACACCATTCTCATCTAACTTATTTCTGAACACCCACCTAGTTCCTATAACATGCTTACCCTCTGGCCTAGGTACCAAGTTCCACACCTTGTTTCTCTCAAACTGGTTTAACTCCTCTTGCATAGCAAGTATCCACTCACTATCTAAAAGGGCTTCCTTAATGTTCTTAGGTTCAATCTGAGATACAAAGGCTGTAAAGTTACAAAACTGACTAAGGCTTCTCCTAGTTGCAACACCTTTAGAGATATCGCCTATAATGTTGTCTAAAGGGTGGTTTCGGTTGAACTTCCATTCCTTAGGCAACTCACAGGTTTCTATAGGTTCTACAGGGTCTGCACTAGTTGGAGGGTCAGCTATAGGTTGTTCTAGTGGTTCAGATTCTACAACATCATCCAAAATGTCAATAACCTTAGAAGGAGTTTTGTTCAAGTTTTCTGTAAAAGATTCATCAAACTTTACATGAACTGACTCTTCTATGGTTTTTGTTCTTTTGTTGTAGATTCTATAGGCCTTACTAGTTTGGGAATATCCTAGAAAGATACCTTCATCTGCCTTAGGGTCAAACTTTCCTAGGTGTTCCTTGCCATTGTTCAAAACAAAGCACTTACAACCAAAAATCCTAAAGTAAGACAGGTTTGGTTTTCTACCCTTGTAAAGCTCATAGGGTGTTTTCTTAAGAAGGGGTCTAATCAGTACTCTATTCACAATATGAGTGGCTGTACTAATTGCATCTGCCCAAAAGTACTTAGGTAGGTTGGAGTCCTTAAGCATGGTCCTAGCTAACTCTTCTAGGGATCTATTTTTCCTCTCCACTACCCCATTCTGCTGTGGTGTCCTAGGGGCTGAATAGATGTGGTTGATTCCATTTGATTCACAATAATTTTGAAAAAGATCATTTTGGAATTCACCTCCATGATCACTTTTTATTGAAACAATTTTCAAATCATTCTCATTTTGTACTAAAGCAGCAAACTTTTTGAAAACAGAGAATGTATCACTTTTATGAGCTAAAAAGTAAGTCCATGTGAATCTAGAATAATCATCAACCAGCACATATCCATACAGGTTTCCACCTAAACTCTTAACTTGGGCAGGTCCAAAAAGGTCCATGTGAACTAGTTGTAAAACTCTATTTGTTCTAACCAAATCTATAGAGGGAAACGGAGTCTTAACCAGTTTACTCTTCTCACATGAATCACACAACCTATCCTTAGAAAACTTCCTATTGGGGAGTCCTATTACTAGCTGTTTGCTAACAAGCTTATTCAAGTGATTAATATGAATATGAGCAATGCGTTTATGCCACAACCATGTTTCATCTTGATTTGATAACAAGCAACATACAGCACTTGGTACAGAATTGAAATCCAACATATAGATGTTGTTAATTCTGTCACCAATCAGCTTTATGTTTTTGTCATCTTTATGCTCAATAATGCAAGATTGTGATGAAAAACTTACTTGAAAACCTTTGTCACATAGCTGACTTATGCTTAGCAAGTTATGCTTGAGTCCTTCAACATATAATACATTCTTAATCACTGTTGTTGACTCATTGCCTATATCACCAATTCCAATAATTTTTCCTCTATTGTTGTCTCCATATTTGACAAAACCTCCTTCCTTTAATGTCAAGGACAGAAATTTGGATTTGTCCCCTGTCATGTGCTTCGAACATCCGCTATCCAAATACCATGAGTGCTTAGTGGATGTCAAGCACACCTGCAAAACAAAATCAGAATTTTGTTTTAGGTCCCCAATCTAAATTGGGTCCTGTTTGGTTAGTGTCAAACACAGATTTCTTTGCTTTCCAAATTTGCTTCCATCCCTTATTGGCTAATTTTTTAAACTTGCAATTTGACACAAAATGTCCATTTCTGCAACAGAAATGACACTTGCCATTAAAGGATGAATGGTGATTTGGCCTAGTAAAGATATCATACATATTCTTAGCAATGGCAGATTTCTGACCATGTTTGACACTTCTGGTTTGCATATAACCAATACCATATCTATTTTTATTCCTTTTAACATGCATGTTTGGTGTATATCCTAAACCAGATTTTTCATGAACATGTCTTTGATTGCTAAGTATGACATTCAGTTTATCTTTACTATTAGCAAACTTTAACAAATCAGATTTTAATTCTTTAGATTCAGCTATGGCTGGTATTTTGGGATGCCATTCTCTGGTTAGACATCTCATAATTTTTCCAATCTGCTGTTCGTTGTCCACTTGCTTTCCCAATGCGTGAAGATTGTTCACAATGTGTGTGAATCTGGTTTGCAGATCGCTGATGGATTCGTCCTTTTTCATGCTTAATAATTCGTATTCGTGCATAAGTGTATTTACGCGAGCTCTTTTCACATATGTGGTTCCTTCATGTGTTTCTTGAAGAATATCCCACATTTCTTTTGCTGACTTGCAGTTTGATACCCTAAAGAATTCTTCTGCACATAGAGCAGATGTTATAATGTTTTTAGCCTTAGCATTATAACCTACCTTCTTTTTGTCTTCGTCAGACCAGTCGGCTCTAGGCTTGAGAATCATTGAGTCATTTGTTCCTGCAATCTTGGGAATGTATGGACCGTTTTCAACAGCGTCAAGGATGTCTATGCCACTGGCTTCCAGGAATATCAGCATCCTGTGCTTCCAGTACATATAAGTTGTTCCGTTGAATGCTGGAGGTCTTGCTAACGATGTGCCTTCTCCCAGAAAATCGTTTGAGGCCATATTCCTTTTATGAGTGTTACCTCTCGAAAAGTTAGGCTCTGAGGCCAATTGTTGGTTGGTATGACCTCGAAAAAATCGGAATGTATCAGTTCTTTAAGAAATTAAATCAATTTCATACACACAGCGGAATTAAATTGCGGCATACAAGATTAGCAAGTTCAAGTAGATTGATAGGCGATTAACCAAGATGCATGCAAGTCAAATTATCAGATTAAACAATATTACTTATCACAGAATATGTTTAACATGCATCTAATATTAATCACTCATACAAATCTTTCAAGATAGAAAATTAAAGGAGTTAAGGGTTAGAGAAGACTGCACCAAGAATTTATCCTGGTTCAGTTGTCAACGAGACAACCTACAATCAGTCCTGACAATCCAATCGGATTTCAGATTTTCTTCTCCAATAGAAAGAATCAATTACAGATTGTCCAGTTTCATCCCCGAAACCTGTCTATCTTAATGATTTCTTTCCTATTAATCACCCTCTGATCCTTGTAGACACTCAGCATTCTAACACAGAATCAAAGTACGACTCTTTCTTGTTGAGCACTCTCACCCAAGAAAGTAGCCACCAGTTTCAAGCTGGCTTTTCTCGCTTTCGTTTCTTTTCAAAGTATTATTACAAACTGAATAAAGGAAGAACAAAAAGAAGTCTTCAATCTTGGTCAATGTGACTTCTCACGATTCTGGATATTCAAGGATTGTTCATGAGAACCTTGTCTTTCAAGATCACTTTTCCAGCTCTCTTATTGATTGTTGATAATCTCTTTGGCTGTGATCTGAAAAAGCAATCTCAGTATGTTAACCAAGTGTTATTGAGAGTTCTTGTGTATGTCAAGAATATTCAAAGTGTTTTTCAGATTGTTATTGAAAGAATGATTGAAGACAGTTTATATAGTTTCTGAAAAACATCTTAATCAATTGATTTGCCAATCAATTTCTTAAAGTAATAAAACCGGTCTAATCGATTTGCCAATCGATTATCGCGTGTCTTGTTTTTCTTGAATCTTGAAACTACATAAGCCAATCGATTTACCAATCGATTCTTTAAACAACATTTTTCAGTGATTATGTTAAGACTTATATGCATCGATTTCGTAATCGATTGCAGATGTTATGTTCAAAGTAAAACACATACCAATCGATTTCGTAATCGATTTATTAAGTCTCATAATCGATTAACAAATACTCAGAATCGATTTGGCCACAAGCTCAGAGTTCACTGAGATTTCAAAAGTTCTTTCAATCGATTTGCCAATCGATTGTGTTTAAGTCAGTGACTCAGCTATTTTGATGTTAAATTACGTGCCAATCGATTTGTGTGTATTTGCCTGAAAAGTTCTTACCTGGCGTTTAGTTCAATCGATTTCCCAATCGATTGCAACCAAACTTAACTTGATTGAAATTTCACACAATAGATTGTCCAATCGATTGTGTTTGTCACAGGGAAAGTTATTTTGCAAATAGTATTTAAGCAATCGATTTGCCAATCGATTACCCTCAAAACTGGAGTGTCACTGTGACTTGTACAATCGATTTCCCAATCGATTTATTTCAATCAGGTTTACTTTGTGAAATGTATAATCGATTTGTCAATCGATTAGCCTGTAAAACAGGGTGCCACTGACTTGTGCAGTTTTCATTTCTAATTTAGTCAGTCGATTGCCCAATCGATTATACCATCACAAACAGTTGTGTTTCCTTACACCCTTGTTATAAAATCGATTTCCCAATCAATTTTCTCAGTCAAAAATCAACTTTTGTTGATTTCTTGTGTTCCAAGCAATATGTTCCAAGTGTGTAGGATTGGATTGTTGTTCCTGAAATCTTGCTCAATTCAAATTTTAGATTTATCATATGATGTATGAACATTGTATGTTTGTTAATTAAGTCAAAATTAGGATTCAAAGGACTAAAGTCCAACAGTGTTTGGGTCATTTGATGAACATTTAGGTCATTTTCGTCATTCCTTGGCTTATTCTTGTCAAATTAGGGTTTTTAACCAATCTTGTGCATCCAATAAGTTCATTTGTGTCATTGGATGAACATTTAGGTCATTTTCCTCCTTCCTAGGTTTATTCTAGTCCAATTAGGGTTTTTAACCAATCTTGTGCATCCAATAAGTTCATTTGTGTCATTGGATGAACATTTAGGTCATTTTCCTCCTTCCTAGGTTTATTCTAGTCCAATTAGGGTTTTTAACCAATCTTGTGCATCCAATAAGTTCATTTGTGTCATTGGATGAAAATTTAGGTCATTTTCGTCCTCCTTAGGTTTATTCTAGTCCAATTACGGTTTTTAACCATTCTTGTGCATCCAATACGCGTGTTTGTGTCATTGGATGAACATTTAGGTCATTTTCCTCCTTCCTAGGTTTATTCTAGTCCAATTAGGGTTTTTAACCAATCTTGTGCATCCAATAGGTGTGTTTGTGACATTGGATGAACGTTTAGGTCATTTTCGTCATTCCTTGGCATATTCTTGTCCAATTAGGGATTTTAACCAATCTTGTGCATCGCATAGGTGTGCTTGTGTCATTGGATGCACACTTAGGTCATTTTCGTCCTCCTTAAACTTATTCTTGTCCAACTAGGGTTTTTAACCAATCTTGTGCATCCAATAGGTGTGTTTGTGTCATTGAATGAACATTTAGGTCATTTTCTTCCTACCTAGACTTATTCTTGTCCAACTAGGGTTTTTAACCAATCTTGTTCATCCAATAGGTGCGTTTGTGTCATTGGATGAACATTTAGGTGATTTTCATCCTCCCTAGTTTTTTTCTTGTCCAACTTGGGTTTCTAACCAATCTTATGCATCCAACAGGTGTGTTTGTCTCATTGGATTAACATTTACGTCATTTTCGTCCTCCCTAGATTTATTCTTATCCAACTAGGGTTTTTAACCAATCTTGTGCATCCAATAAGTTCATTTGTGTCATTGGATGAACATTTAGGTCATTTTCGTCCTTCCTAGGTTTATTCTAGTCCAATTAGGGTTTTTAACCAATCTTGTGCATCCAATAAGTTCATTTGTGTCATTGGATGAACATTTAGGTCATTTTCGTCCTTCCTAGGTTTATTCTAGTCCAATTAGGGTTTTTAACCAATCTTGGGCATCCAATAAGTTCATTTGTGTCATTGGATGAACATTTAGGTCATTTTCGTCCTTCCTAGGTTTATTCTAGTCCAATTAGGGTTTTTAACCAATCTTGGGCATCCAATAAGTTCATTTGTGTCATTGGATGAACATTTAGGTCATTTTCGTCCTTCCTAGGTTTATTCTAGTCCAATTAGGGTTTTTAACCAATCTTGGGCATCCAATAAGTTCATTTGTGTCATTGGATGAACATTTAGGTCATTTTCGTCCTTCCTAGGTTTATTCTAGTCCAATTAGGGTTTTTAACCAATCTTGGGCATCCAATAAGTTCATTTGTGTCATTGGATGAACATTTAGGTCATTTTCGTCCTTCCTAGGTTTATTCTAGTCCAATTAGGGTTTTTAACCAATCTTGGGCATCCAATAAGTTCATTTGTGTCATTGGATGAACATTTAGGTCATTTTCGTCCTTCCTAGGTTTATTCTAGTCCAATTAGGGTTTTTAACCAATCTTGTGCATCCAATAGGTGCGTTTGTGTCATTGGATGAACGTTTAGGTCACTATCGTCCTCCCTAGACTTATTCTTATCCAAGTAGGTTTTTTAACCAATCTTGTGCATACAATAGGTGTGTTTGTGCCATTGGATGAACATTTTGGTCATTTTCGTCCACCCTTGGCTTATACTTGTCCAATTAGGGTTTTTAACCAATGTAGGGCATCCAATAAGTTCATTTGTGTCATTGGATGAACATTTAGGTCAT
>NW_027339431.1:4803846-4806781 GCF_000331145.2 Cicer arietinum | reverse complement strand
CAATCTTGTGCATCCAATAGGTGTGTTTGTGTCATTGGATGAACATTTAGGTCATTTTCGTCCTCCCTAGACTTATTCTTATCCAACTAGGGTTTTTAACCAATCTTGTGCATCCAATAGATGTGTTTGGGTCATTGGATGAACATTTAGGTCATTTTCGTCATTCCTTGGCATATTCTTGTCAAATTAGGGTTTTTAACCAATCTTGTGCATCCAATAAGTTCATTTGTGTCATTGGATGAACATTTAGATCATTTTCGTCCTACCTAGACTTATTCTTGTCCAATTAGGGTTTTTAACCAATCTTGTGCATCCAATAAGTTCATTTGTGTCATTGGATGAACATTTAGATCATTTTCGTCCTACCTAGACTTATTCTTGTCCAATTAGGGTTTTTAACCAATCTTGTGCATCCAATAAGTTCATTTGTGTCATTGGATGAACATTTAGATCATTTTCGTCCTACCTAGACTTATTCTTGTCCAATTAGGGTTTTTAACCAATCTTGTGCATCCAATAGGTGCGTTTGTGTCATTGGATGAACGTTTAGGTCACTATCGCCCTCCCTAGACTTATTCTTATCAAAGTAGGTTTTTTAACCAATCTTGTGCATACAATAGGTGTGTTTGTGCCATTGGATGAACATTTAGGTCATTTTCGTCCTCCCTAGGTTTATTCTTGTCCAATTAGGGTGTTTAACCAATCTTGTGCATCCAATAGGTGTGTTTGTGCCATTGGATGAACATTTAGGTCATTTTCGTCCTCCCTAGGTTTATTCTAGTCTAATTAGGGTTTTTAACCAATCTTGTGCGTCCAATAGGTGTTTTTGTGGCATTGGATGAACGTTTAGGTCATTTTCGTCATTCCTTGGCTTATTCTTGTCCAATCAGGGATTTTAACAAATTTTGTGCATCCAATAGGTGTGTTTGTGTCATTGGATGCACATTTAGGTCATTTTCGTCCTCCCTAAACTTATTCTTCTCCAACTAGGGTTGTTAACCAATCTTGTGCATCCAATAGGTGTGTTTGTGTCATTGGATGAACATTCAGGTCTTTTTCGTCCTCCCTTGGCTTATTCTTTTCCAATTAGGGTTTTTAACCAATCTTGTGCATCCAATAGATGTGTTTATGTCATTGGATGAACATTTAGGTCATTTTCGTCCTCCCTAGGTTTATTCTAGTCCAATTAGGGTTTGTAACCAATCTTGTGCATCCAATAGGTGTGTTTGTGTCACTGGATGAAGGTTTAGGTTATTTTCGTCCTCCCTAGACTTATTCTTATCCAACTAGGGTTTTTAACCAATCTTGTGCATACAATAGGTGTGTTTGTGTCATTGGATGAACATTTAGGTCATTTTCGTCCTCCCTTGGCTTATTCTTTTCAAATTAGGGTTTTTATCCAATCTTGGGCATCCAATAAATTCATTTATGTAATTGGATGAACATTTAGGTCATTTTCGTCCTCCCTAGGTTTATTCTAGTCCAATTAGGGTTTTTAACCAATCTTGTGCATCCAATAGGTGTGTTTGTGTCTTTGGATGAACATTTAGGTCATTTTAGTCATTCCTTGGCTTATTATTGTCTAATTAGGGTTTTTAACCAATCGTGTGCATCCAATAAGTTTATTTGTGTCATTGGATGAACATTTAGGTAATTTTCGTCCTCCATAGGTTTATTCTAGTCCAATTAGGATTTTAACCAATGTTGTGTGTATTTGCGTCATTGGATGCACATTTAGGTCATTCTCGTCTTTCCTAAACTTATTCTTGTCCAACTAGGGTTTTTAAATAATCGTGTGCATCCAATAAGTTCATTTCTGTCATTGGATGAACATTTAGGTCGTTTTCGTCCTCCCTAGTTTTTTTCTTGTCCAACTTGGATTTCTAACCAATTTTATGCATCCAACAGGTGTGTTTGTGTCATTGGATGAACATTTACGTCATTTTGCATCCTCCCTAGATTTATTCTTATCCAACTAGGGTTTTTAACCAATCTTGTGCATACATTAGGTGTGTTTGTGTCATTGGATGAACATTTAGGTCATTTTCGTCCACCCTTGGCTTATTGTTGTCCAACTAGGGTGTTTACCCAATCTTGGGCATCCAATAAGTTTATTGTTGTCACTGGATGAACATTTAGGTAATTTTAGTCATTCCTTTGCTTATTCTTGTCTAATTAGGGTTTTTAACCAATCTTGTGCATCCAATAGGTGTGTTTGTGTCATTGGATGAACATTTAGGTCATTTTCGTCCTTCCTAAACTTATTCTTGTCCAACTAGGGTTTTAAACCAATCTTGTGCATCCAATAGATGTGTTTGTGTCATTGGATGAATATTTAGGTCATTTTCGTCCTCCCTAGGTTTATTCTAGTCCAATTAGGGTTTTTAACCAATCTTGTGCATCCAATAGGTGCGTTTTGTGACACTGGATGAAGGTTTACGTCATTTTCCTCCTCCCTAGACTTATTCTTATCCAACTAGGGTTTTTAACCAATCTTGTGCATCCAATAGGTGTGTTTGTGTCATTGGATGAACATTTAGGTCATTTTTGTCCTCCGTAGGTTTATTCTAGTCCAATTCGGGTTTTTAACCAATCTTGTGCATCCAATAGGTCTGTTTGTGTCCTTGGATTAACATTTAGGTCATTTTAGTCATTCCTTGGCTTATTCTTGTCTAATTAGGGTTTCTAACCAATCTTGTGCATCCAATAAGTTCATTTGTGTCATGGTATGAACATTTAGGTAATTTTCGTCCTTTCTAGGTTTATTCTAGTCCAATTAGGGTTTTTAACCAATGTTGTGCATCCAATAGATGTGTTTGCCTCATTGGATGCACATTTAGGTCATCTTCGTCTTTCCTAAACTTATTCTTGTCCAACTAGGGTTTTTAACCAATCGTGTGCATCCAATAAGTTCATTTGTGTCATTGGATGAACA
>NW_027339431.1:4802954-4803797 GCF_000331145.2 Cicer arietinum | reverse complement strand
AATCTTGTGCATCCAATAGGTGTGTTTGTGTCATTGGATGAACATTTAGGTCGTTTTCGTCCTCCCTAGTTTTTTTCTTGTCCAACTTGGATTTCTAACCAATCTTATGCATCCAATAGGTGTGTTTGTGTTATTGGATGAAGGTTTAGGTCATTTTGGTCCTCCCTAGACTTATTCTAATCCAACTAGGGTTTTTAACCAATCTTGTGCATCCAATAGACGTGTTTGCCTCATTGGATGCACATTTAGGTCATTTTCGTCCTCCCTAGGTTTATTCTAGTCCAATTAGGGTTTTTAACGAATCTTATGCATCCAATAGACGTGTTTGCCTCATTGGATGCACATTTAGGTCATTTTCGTCCTCCCTAGGTTTATTCTAGTCCAATTAGGGTTTTTAACGAATCTTATGCATCCAATAGACGTGTTTGCCTCATTGGATGCACATTTAGGTCATTTTCGTCCTCCCTAGGTTTATTCTAGTCCAATTAGGGTTTTTAACGAATCTTATGCATCCAATAGACGTGTTTGCCTCATTGGATGCACATTTAGGTCATTTTCGTCCTCCCTAGGTTTATTCTAGTCCAATTAGGGTTTTTAACGAATCTTATGCATCCAATAGACGTGTTTGCCTCATTGGATGCACATTTAGGTCATCTTCGTCTTTCCTAAACTTATTCTTGTCCAACTAGGGTTTTTAACCAATCGTGTGCATCCAATAAGTTCATTTGTGTCATTGGATGAACATTTAGGTCATTAATGTCCTCCCTAGGTTTATTCAATTCCAATTAGGGTTTTTAACGAATCTTGTGCATCCAATAGACGTGTTTGCCTCATTGGATGCAC
>NW_027339431.1:4797815-4802454 GCF_000331145.2 Cicer arietinum | reverse complement strand
CCCTAGTTGGACAAGAATAAGTTTAGGAAAGACGAAAATGACCTAAATGTGCATCCAATGACAGAAACACAACTATTGGATGCACAAGAATGGTTAAAATCCCTAATTGGACAAGAATAAGCAAAGGAAGGACGAAAATGACCTAAATGTTCATCCAATGACACAAACACACCTATTGGATGCACAAGATTGGTTAAAATCCCTAATTGGACAAGAATAAACCAAGGAATGACGAAAACGACCTAAATGTTCATCCAATGACACAAATAAACTTATTAGATGCACACGATTGGTTAAAAACCCTAATTAGACAAGAATAAGCCAAGGAATGACTAAAATGACCTAAATGTTCATCCAATGACACAAATAAACTTATTAGATGCACACGATTGGTTAAAAACCCTAATTAGACAAGAATAAGCCAAGGAATGACTAAAATGACCTAAATGTTCATCCAATGACACAAATAAACTTATTAGATGCACACGATTGGTTAAAAACCCTAATTAGACAAGAATAAGCCAAGGAATGACTAAAATGACCTAAATGTTCATCCAATGACACAAACACACCTATTAGATGCACATGATAGGTTAAAAACCCAAGTTGGACAAGAATAAGTCTAGGTAGAACGAAAATGACCTAAATGTTCATCATATGACACAAACACACCTATTGGATGCACAAGACTGGTTAAAATCCCTAATTGGACTAGAATAAACCTATGGAGGACGAAAATGACCTAAATGTTCATCCAATGACACAAACACATCTATTGGATGCACAAGATTGGTTAAAAACCCTAGTTGGTTAAGAATAAATCTAGGGAGGACGAAAATGACGTAAATGTTCATCCAATGATACAAACACACCTGTTTGATGCACAAGATTTGTTAAAAATCCTAGTTGGAGAAGAATCAGCCAAGGAATGACTAAAATGACCTAAATGTTCATCCAATGACACAAACACACCTATTGGATGCACAAGACTGGTTAAAATCCCTAATTGGACTAGAATAAACCTATGGAGGACGAAAATGACCTAAATGTTCATCCAATGACACAAATGAACTTATTGGATGCCCAAGATTGGTTAAAAACCCTTATTTGACAAGAATAAGCCAAAGGTGGACGAAAATGACTTAAATGTTCATCCAATGACACAAACACACCTATTGTATGCACAAGACTGGTTAAAAACCCTAGTTGGATATGAATAAGTCTATGGAGGACGAAAATGATCTAAACGTTCGTCCAATGACACAAACACACCTAGTGGATGCACAAGATTGGTTAAAAACCCTAATTGGACAAGAATAAGTCTAGGTAGGACGAAAATGACCTAAATGTTCATTCAATACCACAAACACACCTATTGGATGCACAAGATTGGTTAAAAACCCTAATTGGACTAGAATAATCCTAGGGACGACAAAAATGACCTAAATGTTCATCCAATGACACAAACACATCTATTGGATGCACAAGATTGGTTAAAAACCCTAGTTGGTTAAGAATAAATCTAGGGAGGATGAAAATGACGTAAATGTTCATCCAATGACACAAACACACCTGTTTGATGCACATGATTTGTTAAAAATTCTAGTTGGACAAGAATAAGCCAAGGAATGACTAAAATGACCTAAATGTTCATCCAATGACACAAACACACCTCTTAGATGCACAAGATTGGTTACAAACCCTAGTTGGATAAAAATAAGTCTAGGGATGACGAAAATGACCTAAATGTTAATTCAATCACACATACACACATATTGGATGCACAAGATTGGTTAAAAACCCTAGTTGGATAAAAATAAGTCTAGGGATGACGAAAATGACCTAAATGTTAATTCAATCACACATACACACATATTGGATGCACAAGATTGGTTAAAAACCCTAGTTGGACAAGAATAAGTCTAGGTAGAACGAAAAAGACCTAAATGTTCATCTGATGACTCAAACACACCAATTTGAGGCACAAGATTGGTTAAAAACCCTAATTGGACTAGAATAAACCTAGGGAGGACGAAAATGACTTAAATGTTCATCCAATGACACATATGAACTTATTGGATGCCCTACGTTGGTTAAAAACCCTAATTGGACAAGAATAAGCCAATGGTGGACGAAAATGACCTAAATGTTCATTCAATGGAAAAAACACACCTATTGTATGCACGAGATTGGTTAAAAACCCTACATGGATAAGAATAAGTCTATGGAGGACCAAAATGACCTAAACGTTCATCCAATGACACAAACACACCTATTGGATGCACAAGATTGGTTAAAAACCCTAATTGGACTAGAATAAACCTAGGGAGGACGAAAATGACCTAAATGTTCATCCAATGACACAAACACACCTATTGGATGCACAAGATTGGTTAAAAACCCTAATTGGACTAGAATAAACCTAGGGAGGACGAAAATGACCTAAATGTTCATCCAATGACACAAACACACCTATTGTATGCACAAGATTGGTGAAAAATCCTAATTGGACAAAAATAAGTCTAGGTAGGACACAAATGACCTAAATGTTCATTGAATGACACAAACACACCTATTGGATGCACAAGATTGGTTAAAAACCCTAATTGGACTAGAATAAACCTAGGGAGGACGAAAATGACCTAAATGTTCATCCAATGACACAAAAACATCTATTGGATGCACAAGATTGGTTAAAAACTCTAGTAGGACAAGAATAAGTTTAGGATGAATGAAAATGACCTAAATGTTCATCCAGTGACACAAATAAACTTATTGGATGCCCAAGATTTGGTAAAAACCCTAATTGGACAAAAATAAGCCAAGGGTGGACGAAAATGACCTAAATGTTCATCTAATGACACAAAAACATCTATTGGATGCACAAGATTGGTTAAAAACTCTAGTAGGACAAGAATAAGTTTAGGATGAATGAAAATGACCTAAATGTTCATCCAATGACACAAACACATCTATTGGATGCACAAGATTGGTTAAAAACCCTAATTGGACTAGAATAAACCTAGACAGGACGAAAATGACCTAAATGTTCATCCTATGACACAAATAAACTTATTAGATGCTCACGATCGGTTAAAAACCCTAATTAGACAAGAATAAGCCAAGGAATGACTAAAATGACATAAATGTTCATCCAGTGACACAAACACACCTATTAGATGCACAAGATTGGTTAAAAACCGTAGTTGGACAAGAATAAGTCTAGGTAGAACGAAAATGACCTAACTGTTCATCCAATGACACAAACACACCTATTGGATGCACAAGATTGGTTAAAAACCGTAGTTGGACAAGAATAAGTCTAGGTAGAACGAAAATGACCTAAATGTTCATCCGATGACACAAACACACCTATTAGATGCACAAGATTGGTTAAAAACCGTAGTTGGACAAGAATAAGTCTAGGTAGAACGAAAATGACCTAAATGTTCATCCGATGACACAAACACACCTATTGTATGCACAAGATTTGTTAAAAACCCTAGTTGCTTAAGAATATATCTAGGGAGGACGAAAATGACGTAAATCTTCATCCAATGACACAAACACACCTGTTTGATGCAGAAGATTTGTTAAAAATCCTAGTTGGACAAGAATAATTCAAGGAATGACTAAAATGACCTAAATGTTCATCCAATGACACAAACACACCTCTTAGATGCACAAGATTGGTTAAAAACCCTAGTTGGATAAAAATAAGTCTAAATACATACATATTGGATGCACAAGATTTGTTAAAAACCCTAGTTGGACAAGAATAAGTCTAGGTAGAACGAAAATGACCTAAATGTTCATCCGATGACACAAACACACCTATTGTATGCACAAGATTGGTTAAAAACCCTAATTGGACTAGAATAAACCTAGGGAGGACGAAAATGACCTAAATGTTCATCCGATGACACAAACACACCTATTGTATGCACAAGATTGGTTAAAAACCCTAATTGGACTAGAATAAACCTAGGGAGGAAGAAAATGACTTAAATGTTCATCCAATGACACAGATGAACTTATTGGATGCCCTACATTGGTTAAAAACCATAATTGGACAAGAATAAGCCAATGGTGGACGAATATGACCTAAATGTTCATCCAATGGCACAAACACACCTATTGTATGCACAAGATTTGTTAAAAACCCTACAGGGATAAGAATAAGTCTATGGAGGACGAAAATGACCTAAACGTTCATCCAATGACCCAAACACACCTATTGGATGCACAAGACTGGTTAAAAACCCTAATTGGACTAGAATAAACCTAGGGAGGACGAAAATGACCTAAATGTTCATCCAATGACACAAATGAACTTATTGGAAGCCCAAGATTGGTTAAAAACCCTAATTTGAAAAGAATAAGCCAAAGGTGGACGAAATGACCTAAATGTTCACCCAATGACAAAAACACACCTATTGTATCCACAAGATTGGCTAAAAACCCTAATTGGACAAGAATAAGTCTAGGTAGGACGCAAATGACCTAAATGTTCATTCAATGACACATACACACCTATTGGATGCACAAGATTGGTTAAAAACCCTAATTGGACTAGAATAAACCTACGGAGGACGAAAATGACCTAAATGCTCATCCAATGACACAAACACATCTGTTG
>NW_027339431.1:4794669-4797504 GCF_000331145.2 Cicer arietinum | reverse complement strand
AAACCCTAATTGGACTAGAATAATCCTAGGGACGACAAAAACGACCTAAATGTTCATCCAATGACACAAACGCATCTATTGGATGCACAAGATTTGTTAAAAACCCAAGTTGGTTAAGAATAAATCTAGGGAGGACGAAAATGACGTAAATGTTCATCCAATGACACAAACACACCTGTTTGATGCACAAGATTTGTTAAAAATCCTAGTTGGACAAGAATAAGCCAAGGAATGACTAAAATGACCTAAATGTTCATCCAATGACACAAACACACCTCTTAGATGCACATGATTGGTTAAAAACCCTAGTTGGATAAAAATAAGTCTAGGGAGGACGAAAATGACCTAAATGTTAATCCAATGACACATACACACATATTGGATGCACAAGTTTGGTTAAAAACCCTTGTTGGACAAGAATAAGTCTAGGTAGAACGAAAATGACCTAAATGTTCATCCAATGACACAAACGCATCTATTGGATGCACAAGATTGGTATAAAACCCTAATTGGACTAGAATAATCCTAGGGACGACAAAAACGACCTAAATGTTCATCCAATGACACAAATGAACTTATTAGATGCACACGATTGGTTAAAAACCCTAATTGGACTAGAATAATCCTAGGGACGACAAAAACGACCTAAATGTTCATCCAATGACACAAATGAACTTATTAGATGCACACGATTGGTTAAAAACCCTAATTGGACTAGAATAATCCTAGGGACGACAAAAACGACCTAAATGTTCATCCAATGACACAAACACACCTATTGGATGCACAAGATTGGTATAAAACCCTAATTGGACTAGAATAAACTTAGGGAGGACGAAAATGACTTAAATGTTCATCCAATAACACATATGAACTTAGTGGATGCCTTACATTGGTTAAAAACCCTAATTGGACAAGAATAAGCCAATGGTGGACGAAAATGACCTAAATGTTTATCCAATGGCACAAACACACCTATTGTATGCACAACATTGGTTAAAAACCCTACTTGGATAAGAATAAGTCTATGGAGGACGAAAATGACCTAAACGTTCATCCACTGACACAAACACACCTATTGGATGCACAAGATTGGTTAAAAACCCTAATTGCACAAACATAGAGAGGACGAAATGACCTAAATGTTCATCCAATGACACAAATGAACTTATTGGATGCACAAGATTGGTTAAAAACACTAATTGCACAAACATAGAGAGGACGAAATGACCTAAATGTTCATCCAATGACACAAATGAACTTATTGGATGCACAAGATTGGTTAAAAACCCTAATTGGACTAGAATGAACCTAGGGAGGACGAAAATGACCTAAATGTTCATCCAGTGACACAAATAAGCCAAGGGTGGACGAAATTGACCTAAACGTTCATCCAATGACACAAACACATCTATTGGATGCACAAAATTGGTTAAAAACCCTAGTTGGACAAGAATTATGTTTTGGAAGGACGAAAATTACCTAAATGTGCATCCATTGACACAAACACATCTATTGGATGCACAAGTTTGGTTAAAAACCGTAGTTGGACAAGAATAAGTCTAGGGAGGACGAAAATGACCTAAATGTTCATCCAGTGACACAAACACACCTCTTAGATGCACAAGATTGGTTAAAAACCCTAGTTCGACAAGAATAATTCTTGGTAGGACGAAAATAACCTAAATGTTCATCCAATGACCCAAACACACCTATTGGATGCACAAGATTGGTTAAAAACCCTAGTTGGACAAGAATAATTCTTGGTAGGACGAAAATAACCTAAATGTTCATCCAATGACCCAAACACACCTATTGGATGCACAAGATTGGTTAAAAACCCTAGTTGGACAAGAATAATTCTTGGTAGGACGAAAATAACCTAAATGTTCATCCAATGACCCAAACACACCTATTGGATGCACAAGATTGGTTAAAAACCCTAGTTGGACAAGAATAATTCTTGGTAGGACGAAAATAACCTAAATGTTCATCCAATGACCCAAACACACCTATTGGATGCACAAGATTGGTTAAAAACCCTAGTTGGATAAAAATAAGTCTAGGGAGGACGAAAATGACCTAAATGTTAATCCAATGACACATACACACATATTGGATGCACAAGTTTGGTTAAAAACCGTAGTTGGACAAGAATAAGTCTAGGTAGAACGAAAATGACCTAAATGTACATCCAATGACACAAACACACCTCTTAGATGCACAAGATTGGTTAAAAATACTAATTGGACAAGAATAAGCCAACTAAACGTTCATCCAATGACACAAATGAACTTATTAGATGCACACGATTGGTTAAAAACCCTAGTTGGATAAAAATAAGTCTAGGGAGGACGAAAATGACCTAAACGTTCATCCACTGACACAAACACACCTATTGGATGCACAAGATTGGTTAAAAATACTAATTGGACAAGAATAAGCAAAGGAATGACGAAAATGACCTAAATGTACATCCAATGACACAAACACACCTATTGGATGCACAAGATTGGTATAAAACCCTAATTGGGCTAGAATAAACCTAGGGAGGACGAAAATGACTTAAATGTTCATCCAATAACACATATCAACTTATTGGATGCCTTACATTGGTTATAAACCCTAATTGGACAAGAATAAGCCAATGGTGGACGAAAATGACCTAAATGTTTATCCAATGGCACAAACACACCTATTGTATGCACAAGATTGGTCAAAAACCCTACTTGGATATGAATAAGTCTATGGAGGACGAAAATGACCTAAACGTTCATCCAATGACACAATCACACCTATTGGATGCACAAGACTGGTTAAAAACCCTAATTGGAC
>NW_027339431.1:4794153-4794574 GCF_000331145.2 Cicer arietinum | reverse complement strand
TTGGACTAGAATGAACCTAGGGAGGACGAAAATGACCTAAATGTTCATCCAGTGACACAAATAAACTTATTGGATGCCCAAGATTGGGTAAAAATCCTAATTGGACAAAAATAAGCCAAGGGTGGACGAAATTGACCTAAACGTTCATCCAATGACACAAACACATCTATTGGATGCACAAGATTGGTTAAAAACCCTAGTTGGACAAGAATATGTTTTGGAAGGACGAAAATTACCTAAATGTGCATTCATTGACACAAACACATCTATTGGATGCACAAGATTGGTTAAAAACCCTAATTGGACTAGAATAAACCTAGAGAGGACGAAAATGACCTAAATGTTCATCCAATGACACAAATGAACTTATTAGATGCACACGATTGGTTAAAAACCCTAATTAGACAAGAATAAGCCAAGG
>NW_027339431.1:4788139-4792785 GCF_000331145.2 Cicer arietinum | reverse complement strand
GCATCTAATGACAGAAACACACCTATTGGATGCACAAGATTGGTTAAAATCCCTAATTGGACAAGAATAAGCCAAGCAATGACGAAAACGACCTAAATGTTCATCCAATGACACAAACACACCTATTGGATGCACAAGATTGGTTAAAAACCCTAATTGGACTAGAATAAACCTAGGGAGGACGAAAATGACCTAAATGTGCATCCAATGACAGAAACACACCTATTGGATGCACAAGATTGGTTAAAATCCCTAATTGGACAAGAATAAGCCAAGCAATGACGAAAACGACCTAAATGTTCATCCAATGACACAAACACACCTATTGGATGCACAAGATTGGTTAAAAACCCTAATTGGACTAGAATAAACCTAGGGAGGACGAAAATGACCTAAATGTGTCATCCAGTGACACAAATAAACTTATTGGATACCCAAGATTGGGTAAAAACTCTAATTGGACAAAAATAAGCCAAGGGTGGACGAAAATGACCTAAATGTTCATCCAATGACACAAACAAATCTATTGGATGCACAAGATTGGTTAAAAACCCTAGTTGGACAAGAATATGTTTTGGAAGGACGAAAATTACCTAAATGTGCATCCATTGACACAAACACATCTATTGGATGCACAAGATTGGTTAAAAACCCTAATTGCACTAGAATAAACCTAGATTGGACGAAAATGTCCTAAATGTTCATCCAATGACACAAATGAACTTATTAGATGCACACGATTGGTTAAAAACCCTAATTAGACAAGAATAAGCCTAGGAATGACTATTGGATGCCTTACAAGAATAACACATATGACAAGAATAAGCCTAGGAATGACTAAAATGACCTAAATGTTCATCCAATGACACAAACACACCTATTAGATGCACAAGATTGGTTAAAAACCCTTGTTGGATACGAATAAGTCTAGGGAGGACGAAAATGACCTAAATGTTAATCCAATGACACATACACACCTATTGGATGCACACGATTGGTGAAAAACCTAAATTGGACTAGAATAAACATAAGGAAGACAAAACTGACCTAAATGTTCATCCAATGACACAAATGAACTTATTGGATGCCCAAGATTGGTTAAAAACCCTAGTTGGACAAGAATAAGTTTAGGTAGGACGAAAATGACCTAAATGTGCATCCAATGATACAAACAAACTAATTGGATGCACAAGATTGGTTAAAAACCCTAATTGGAATAGAATAAGTAATGGTAGGACGAAGATGACCTAAACGTTCATCCAATTACACAAACACACTTATTGGATGCACAAGACTGGTTAAAATCCCTAATTGGACTAGAATAAACCTAGGGAGGACGAAAATGATCTAAATGTTCATCCAATGACACAAATGAACTTATTGGAAGCACAAGATTTGTTAAAAACCCTAATTGGAGAAGAATAAGCCTAGGGAGGACGAAAATGATCTAAATGTTCATCCAATGACACAAATGAACTTATTGGAAGCACAAGATTTGTTAAAAACCCTAATTGGACTAGAATAAACCTAGGGAGGACGAAAATGACTTAAATTTTCATCCAATGACACAAATGAACTTATTGGAAACCCAAGATTGGTTAAAAACCCTAATTTGACAAGAATAAGCCAAAGGTGGACGAAAATGACCTAAATGTTCATCAAATGACACAAACACACCTATTGTATGCACAAGATTGGTTAAAAACCTTAATTGGACAAGAATAAGTCTAGCTAGGACGAAAATGACCTAAATGTTCATTCAATGACACAAACACACCTATTGGATGCACAAGATTTGTTAAAAACCCTAATTGGACTAGAATAAACCTAGGCTATTGGATGCACAAGATTGGTTAAAAACCATAGTTGGACAAGAATAAGTCTAGGATGGACGAAAATGACCTAAATGTTCATCCAATGACACAAACACATCTATTGGATGCACAAGATTGGTTAAAAACCCTAGTTGGACAAGAATAAGTTTAGGAAGGACGAAAATGACCTAAATGTGAATCCAATGACACAAAACCACCTATTGGATGCACAAGATTGGTTAAAATCCCTAATTGGACATAAATAAGCCAAGGAATGACGAAAATGACCTAAATGTTCATCCAATGACACAAACACACCTATTGTATGCACAAGATTGGTTAAAAACCCTAGTTGGATAAGAATAAGTCTATGGAGGACGAAAATGACCTAAACGTTCATCCAATGACACAAACACACCTATTGTATGCACAAGATTGGTTAAAAACCCTAGTTGGATAAGAATAAGTCTATGGAGGACGAAAATGACCTAAACGTTCATCCAATGACACAAACACACCTATTGTATGCACAAGATTGGTTAAAAACCCTAGTTGGATAAGAATAAGTCTATGGAGGACGAAAATGACCTAAACGTTCATCCAATGACACAAACACACCTATTGTATGCACAAGATTGGTTAAAAACCCTAGTTGGATAAGAATAAGTCTATGGAGGACGAAAATGACCTAAACGTTCATCCAATGACACAAACACACCTATTGTATGCACAAGATTGGTTAAAAACCCTAGTTGGATAAGAATAAGTCTATGGAGGACGAAAATGACCTAAACGTTCATCCAATGACACAAACACACCTATTGTATGCACAAGATTGGTTAAAAACCCTAGTTGGATAAGAATAAGTCTATGGAGGACGAAAATGACCTAAACGTTCATCCAATGACACAAACACACCTATTGTATGCACAAGATTGGTTAAAAACCCTAGTTGGATAAGAATAAGTCTATGGAGGACGAAAATGACCTAAACGTTCATCCAATGACACAAACACACCTATTGTATGCACAAGATTGGTTAAAAACCCTAGTTGGATAAGAATAAGTCTATGGAGGACGAAAATGACCTAAACGTTCATCCAATGACACAAACACACCTAGTGGATGCACAAGATTGGGTAAAAACTCTAATTGGACTAGAATAAACCTAGAGAGGACGAAAATGACCTAAACTTTCATCCAATGACAGAAATGAACTTATTAGATGCACACGATTGGTTAAAAATCCTAATTAGACAAGAATAAGCCAAGGAATGACTAAAATGACCTAAATGTTCATCCAATGACACAAACACACCTATTGGATGCACAAGATTGGTTAAAAACCCTAATTGGACTAGAATAATCCTAGGGACGACAAAAACGACCTAAATGTTCATCCAATGACACAAACACATCTATTGGATGCACAAGATTTTTTAAAACCCCAAGTTGGTTAAGAATAAATCTAGGGAGGACGAAAATGACGTAAATGTTCGTCCAATGACACAAACACACCTGTTTGATGCACAAGATTCGTTAAAAATCCTAGTTGGACAAGAATAAGCCAAGGAATGACTAAAATGACCTAAATGTTCATCCCATGACACAAACACACCTATTGGAGGACGAAAATGACCTAAATGTTCATCCCATGACACAAACACACCTATTGGAGGACGAAAATGACCTAAATGTTCATCCCATGACACAAACACACCTATTGGATGCACAAGATTGGTTAAAAACTTTAATTGGACAAGAATAAGCCAAGGAATGACTAAAATGACCTAAATGTTCATCCAATGACACAAACACACCTCTTAGATGCACAAGATCGGTTAAAAACCCTAGTTGGATAAAAATAAGTCTAGGGAGGACGAAAATGACCTAATTGTTAATCCATTGACACATACACACATATTGGATGCACAAGATTGGTTAAAAACACTAGTTGGACAAGAATAAGTCAAGGTAGAAAGAAAATGACCTAAATGATCATCCAATGACACAAATACACCTATTGGATGCACAAGATTGGTATAAAACCCTAATTGGACAAGAATAAGCCAATGGTGGACGAAAATGACCTAAATGTTCATCCAATGACACAAATACACCTATTGGATGCACAAGATTGGTATAAAACCCTAATTGGACAAGAATAAGCCAATGGTGGACGAAAATGACCTAAATGTTCATCCAATGACACAAATACACCTATTGGATGCACAAGATTGGTATAAAACCCTAATTGGACTAGAATAAACCTAGGGAGGACGAAAATGACTTAAACGTTCATCCAATAATACATATGAACTTATTGGATGCCTTACATTGGTTAAAAACCCTAATTGGACAAGAATAAGTCTAGGTAGAACGAAAATGACCTAAATGTTCATCCAATGACACAAATACACCTATTGGATGCACAAGATTGGTATAAAACCCTAATTGGACTAGAATAAACCTAGGGAGGACGAAAATGACTTAAGAGTTCATCCAATCACACATATGAACTTATTGGATGCCTTACATTGGTTAAAAACCCTAATTGGACAAGAATAAGCCAATGGTGGACGAAAATGACCTAAATGTTTATCCAATGGCACAAACACACCTATTGTATGCACAAGATTGGTTAAAAACCCTACTTGGATAAGAATAAGTCTATGGAGGACGAAAAGGACCTAAACGTTCATCCACTGACACAAACACACCTATTGGATGCACAAGACTGGTTAAAAACCCTAATTGGACTAGAATAAACCTAGGGAGGACGAAAATGACCTAAATGTTCATCCAATGACACAAATGAACTTATTGGAAGCC
>NW_027339431.1:4786839-4788129 GCF_000331145.2 Cicer arietinum | reverse complement strand
TTTGACAAGATAAGCCAAAGGTGGACGAAAATGACCTAAATGTTCATCCAATGACACAAACACACCTTTTATATGCACAAGATTGGTTAAAAACCCTAATTGGACAAGAATAAATCTAGGTAGGACACAAATGACCTAAATGTTCATTCAATGACACAAACACACCTATTTGATGCACAAGATTTGTTAAAAACCCTAATTTGACAAGAATAAGCCAAAGGTGGACGAAAATGACCTAAATGTTCATCCAATGACACAAACACATCTATTGGAGGCACAAGATTGGTTGAAAACCCTAGTTGGACAAGAATAGGTTTTGGAAGGACGAAACATACCTAAATGTGCATCCATTGACACAAACACATCTATTGGATACACAAGATTGGTTAAAAACCCTAGTTGGACAAGAATAAGTTTAGTTAGGACGAAAATGACCTAAATGTTCTTCCAATGACACAAACAAACCAATTGGATGCACAAGATTGGTTAAAAACCCTAGTTGGACAAGAATAAGTTTAGTTAGGACGAAAATGACCTAAATGTTCTTCCAATGACACAAACAAACCAATTGGATGCACAAGATTGGTTAAAAACCCTAGTTGGACAAGAATAAGTTTAGTTAGGACGAAAATGACCTAAATGTTCTTCCAATGACACAAACAAACCAATTGGATGCACAAGATTGGTTAAAAACCCTAGTTGGACAAGAATAAGTTTAGTTAGGACGAAAATGACCTAAATGTTCTTCCAATGACACAAACAAACCAATTGGATGCACAAGATTGGTTAAAAACCCTAGTTGGACAAGAATAAGTTTAGTTAGGACGAAAATGACCTAAATGTTCATCCAATGACACAAATGAACTTATTGGATGCCCAAGATTGGTTAAAAACCCTAGTTGGACAAGAATAAGTTTAGTTAGGACGAAAATGACCTAAATGTTCTTCCAATGACACAAACAAACCAATTGGATGCACAAGATTGGTTAAAAACCCTAATTGGAATAGAATAAACCCAGGGAGGACAAAAATGACCTAAATGTTCATCCAATGATACAAACGCACCTATTGGATGCACAAGATTGGTTAAAAACCCTAGTTGGACAAGAATAAACCTTGGGAGGACGAAAATGACATAAATGTTCATCCAATGTCACAAACACACCTATTGGATGCACTAGATTGGTTAAAAACCCTAATTGGACGAGAATAAGCCAAGGAATAAAAAAAATGACCTAAATGTTCATCCAATGACACAAACACACCTATTAGATGCACAAGATTGGTGAA
>NW_027339431.1:4785215-4786339 GCF_000331145.2 Cicer arietinum | reverse complement strand
CAATCTTGTGCATACAATAGGTGTGTTTGTGTCATTGGATGAACATTTATGTCATTTTCGTCCACGCTAGGTTTATTCTAGTCCAATTAGGGTATTTAACCAATCTTGTGCATCAAATAGGTGTGTTTGTGACATTGAATGAACATTTAGGTCATTTTAGTCATTCCTTGGCTTATTCTTGTCTAATTAGGGTTTTTAACCAATCGTGTGCATCCAATAAGTTCATTTGTGTCATTGGATGAACATTTAGGTAATTTTCGTCCTCCCTAGGTTTATTCTAGTCCAATTAGGGTAGACGTGTTTGCGTCGTTGGATGCACATTTAGGTCATTTTCGTCCTACTTAAACTTATTCTTGTCCAACTAGGGTTTTTAACCAATCGTGTGCATCCAATAAGTTCATTTGTGTCATTGGATGAACATTTAGGTCATTTTCGTCCTCCCTAGGTTTATTCAATTCCAATTAGGGTTTTTAAGGAATCTTGTGCATCCAATAGACGTGTTTGCGTCGTTGGATGCACATTTAGGTCATTTTCGTCCTACTTAAACTTATTCTTGTCCAACTAGGGTTTTTAACCAATCTTGTGCATCCAATAGATGTGTTTGTGTCATTGGATGAACATTAAGGTCATTTTCGTCCTTCCTAAACTTATTCTTGTCCAACTAGGGTTTTTAACCAATCTTGTGCATCCAATAGGTGTGTTTGCGTCATTGGATGAACATTAAGGTCATTTTCGTCCTTCCTAAACTTATTCTTGTCCAACTAGGGTTTTTAACCAATCTTGTGCATCCAATAGATTTGTTTGTGTCATTGGATGAACATTCAGGTTATTTTCGTCCTCCCTAAGTTTATTCTAGTCCAATTAGTATTTTGAACCAATCTTGTGCATCCAATAGGTGTGTTTGTGTCATTGGATGAACATTTAGGTCGTTTTCGTCCTCCCCAGTTTATTTCTTGTCCAACTTGGATTTCTAACCAATCTTATGCATCCAACAGGTGTGGTTGTGTCATTGGATGAACATTTACATCATTTTCGTCCTCCCTAGATTTGTTCTTATCCAACTAGGGTTTTTAACCAATCTTGTGCATACAATAGGTGTGTTTGTGTCATTGGATGAACATTTA
>NW_027339431.1:4765332-4766318 GCF_000331145.2 Cicer arietinum | reverse complement strand
CATTGGATGAACATTTAGGTCATTTTCGTCCTCCCTAGGTTTATTCTAGTCCAATTAGGGTTTTTAACCAATGTTGTGCATCCAATAGATGTGTTTGCGTCATTGGATGCACATTTAGGTCATCTTCGTCTTTCCTAAACTTATTCTTGTCCAACTAGGGTTTTTAACCAATCGTGTGCATCCAATAAGTTCATTTGTGTCATTGGATGAACATTTAGGTCATTTTCGTCCTCCCTAGGTTTATTCAAGTCCAATTAGGGTTTTTAACGAATCTTGTGCATCCGATAGATGTGTTTGCGTCATTGGATGCACATTTAGGTCATTTTCAATGTTGTTGAAAAGCAAAAATGTTGTAGTGCAATCTTGTGAATCCAATAGGTGTGTTTGTTTCATTAGATTCACATTTAGGTCATTTTCGTCCACCTTAGGATTATTCTTGTCCAATTAGGGTTTTTAACCAATCTAGTGCATCCATTAGGTCTTTTCATGTCATTGGATCCCCATTTAGGTCATTTTCGTCCTCCTTAGGTTTATTCTAGTCCAATTAAGGTTTTTAACCAATCTTGTGCATCCAATAGGTGGTTTTGTGTCATTGGATTCACATTTAGGTCATTTTCGTCCTTCCAAAACTTATTCTTGTCCAACTAGGGTTTTTAACCAATCTTGTGCATCCAATAGATGTGTTTGTGTCATTGGATGAACATTTAGGTCATTTTCGTCCACCCTTGGCTTATTCTTGTCCAATTAGGGTTTTTACCAAATCTTGGGCATCCAATAAGTTTATTTTTGTCATTGGATGAACATTTAGGTCATTTCCGTCCTCCCTAGGTTTATTCTAGTCCAATTAGGGTTTTTAACCAATCTTGTGCATCCAATAGGTGTGTTTGTGTAATTGGACGAATATTTAGGTCATTTTTGTCATTCCTTGGCTTATTCTTGTCCAATTACGGTTTTTAACCAATCTTGTGCATACAATAGGTGTGTTT
>NW_027339431.1:4764155-4764832 GCF_000331145.2 Cicer arietinum | reverse complement strand
CAATAAGTTCATTTGTGTCATTGGATGAACATTTAGGTCATTTTCGTTCTACCTAGACTTATTGTTGTCCAACTAGGGTTTTAACAAATCTTGTGCATCCAATATGTGTGTATGTGTCATTCAATGAACATTTACGTCATTTCCGTCCTCCCTAGACTTATTCTTATCCAACTAGGGTTTTAAACCAATCTTGTGCATCTAATAGGTGTGTTTGTGTCATTGGATGAACATTTAGGTCATTTTAGTCATTCCTTGGCTTATTCTTGTCTAATTAGGGTTTTTAACCAATCGTGTGCATCCAATAAGTTCATTTGTGTCATTGGATGAACATTTAAGTCATTTTCGTCCTTCCTAAGATTATTCTAGTCCAATTAGGGTTTTTAACCAATGTTTTGCATCCAAAAGGTGTGTTTGTGTCATTCTATGAACATTTCGGTTATTTTCGTCCTACCTAGACTTATTCTTGTCCAACTTTGTGTTTTAACCAATCTTGTGCATCCAATAGATGTGTTTGTGTCATTGGATACACATTTAGGTCATTTTCGTCGTTCCTAAACTTATTCTTGTCCAACTAGGGTTTTTAACCAATCTGGTGCATCCAATAGGTGTGTTTGTGTCATTGGATGAACATTTAGGTCATTTTCTTCCTCCCTAGGTTTATTCTAGTCCAATTAGGG
>NW_027339431.1:4745655-4750090 GCF_000331145.2 Cicer arietinum | reverse complement strand
TTATTCTTGTCTAATTAGGGTTTTTAACCAATCGTGTGCATCCAATAAGTTCATTTGTGTCATTGGATGAACATTTAAGTCATTTTCGTCCTTCCTAAGATTATTCTAGTCCAATTAGGCTTTTTAACCAATGTTTTGCATCCAAAAGGTGTGTTTGTGTCATTGGATGAACATTTACGTCATTTTCGTCCTCCCTAGATTTATTCTTAACCAACTAGGTTTTTGTTACCAATCTTGTGCATCTAATAGGTGGGTTTGTGTCATTGGATGAACATTTAGGTCATTTTAGTCATTCCTCGGCTTATTCTTGTCTAATTAAGGTTTTTAACCAATCGTATGCATCCAATAAGTTCATTTGTGTCATTGGATGAACATTTAGGTCATTTTCGTTCTACCTAGACTTATTCTTGTCCAACTAGGGTTTTAACCAATCTTGTGCATCTAATAGGTGTGTTTGTGTCATTGGATGAACATTTAGGTCATTTTAGTCATTCCTTGGCTTATTCTGGTCTAATTAGGGTTTTTAACCAATCGTGTGCATCCAATAAGTTCATTTGTGTCATTGGATGAACATTTAGGTCATTTTCGTCCTCCCTAGACTTATTCTTATCCAACTAGGGTTTTAAACCAATCTTGTGCATCTAATAGGTGTGTTTGTGTCATTGGATGATCATTTAGGTCATTTTAGTCATTCCTTGGCTTATTCTTGTCTAATTAGGGTTTTTAACCAATCGTGTGCATCCAATAAGTTCATTTGTGTCATTCGATGAACATTTAAGTCATTTTCGTCCTTCCCAAGATTATTCTAGTCCAATTAGGCTTTTTAACCAATGTTTTGCATCCAAAAGGTGTGTTTGTGTCATTCTATGAACATTTCGGTTATTTTCGTCCTACCTAGACTTATTCTTGTCCAACTTGGTGTTTTAACCAATCTTGTGCATCCAATAGATGTGTTTGTGTCATTGGATACACATTTTGGTCATTTTCGTCCTTCCTAAACTTATTCTTGTCCAACTAGGGTTTTTAACCAATCTTGTGCATACGATAGGTGTGTTTGTGTCATTGGATGAACATTTAGGTCATTTACGTCCTCCCTAGCTTTATTCTAGTCCAATTAGGGTTTTTAACTAATATTGTGCTTCAAATAGGTGTGTTTTGTCATTGGATGAACGTTTACGTCATTTTCGTCCTCCCTAGATTTATTCTTATCCAACTAGGGTTTTTAACCAATCTTGTGCATACGATAGGTGTGTTTGTGTCATTGGATGAACATTTAGGTCATTTTCTTTATTCCTTGGCTTATTCTTGTCCAATTAGGGTTTTTAACCAATCTTGTGCATTCAATATGTGTGTTTGTGTCATTGGATGAACATTTAGGTCATTTACGTCCTCCCTAGCTTTATTCTAGTCCAATTAGGGTTTTGAACCAATCTTGTGCATTCAATACGTGTGTTTGTGTCATTGGATGAACATGTAGGTCATTTTCGTCCTCCCTAGGTTTATTCTTGTCCAACTTGGGTTTTTAACCAATCTTGTGCATTCAATAGATGCTTTTGTTTAATTGGATGAACATTTAGGTCATCTTCGTCCTCCCTAGGATAATACTAGTCCAATTAGGGTTTTTAACCAATCTTGTGCATTCAATATGTGTGTTTGTGTCATTGGATGAACATTTAGGTCATTTACGTCCTCCCTAGCTTTATTCTAGTCCAATTAGGGTTTTGAACCAATCTTGTGCATTCAATACGTGTGTTTGTGTCATTGGATGAACATGTAGGTCATTTTCGTCCTCCCTAGGTTTATTCTTGTCCAACTTGGGTTTTTAACCAATCTTGTGCATTCAATAGATGTTTTTGTTTCATTGGATGAACATTTAGGTCATCTTCGTCCTCCCTAGGATAATACTAGTCCAATTAGGGTTTTTAACCAATCTTGTGCATCCAATAGGTGTGTTTGTGTCATTGGATGAACATTTAGGTCATTTTCGTCCTCCATAGGTTTATTCTAGTCCAATTAGGGTTTTGAACCAATCTTGTGCATTCAATAGTTGTGTTTGTGTCATTGGATGAACATTTAGGTCATTTTCGTCCTCCATAGGTTTATTCTAGTCCAATTAGGGTTTTGAACCAATCTTGTGCATTCAATAGTTGTGTTTGTGTCATTGGATGAACATTTAGGTCATTTTCGTCCTCCATAGGTTTATTCTAGTCCAATTAGGGTTTTGAACCAATCTTGTGCATTCAATAGTTGTGTTTGTGTCATTGGATGAACATTTAGGTCATTTTCGTCCTCCATAGGTTTATTCTAGTCCAATTAGGGTTTTGAACCAATCTTGTGCATTCAATAGTTGTGTTTGTGTCATTGGATGAACATTTAGGTCATTTTCGTCCTCCATAGGTTTATTCTAGTCCAATTAGGGTTTTGAACCAATCTTGTGCATTCAATAGTTGTGTTTGTGTCATTGGATGAACATTTAGGTCATTTTCGTCCTCCATAGGTTTATTCTAGTCCAATTAGGGTTTTGAACCAATCTTGTGCATTCAATAGTTGTGTTTGTGTCATTGGATGAACATTTAGGTCATTTTCGTCCTCCATAGGTTTATTCTAGTCCAATTAGGGTTTTGAACCAATCTTGTGCATTCAATAGTTGTGTTTGTGTCATTGGATGAACATTTAGGTCATTTTCGTCCTCCATAGGTTTATTCTAGTCCAATTAGGGTTTTGAACCAATCTTGTGCATTCAATAGTTGTGTTTGTGTCATTGGATGAACATTTAGGTCATTTTCGTCCTCCATAGGTTTATTCTAGTCCAATTAGGGTTTTGAACCAATCTTGTGCATTCAATAGTTGTGTTTGTGTCATTGGATGAACATTTAGGTCATTTTCGTCCTCCATAGGTTTATTCTAGTCCAATTAGGGTTTTGAACCAATCTTGTGCATTCAATAGTTGTGTTTGTGTCATTGGATGAACATTTAGGTCATTTTCGTCCTCCATAGGTTTATTCTAGTCCAATTAGGGTTTTGAACCAATCTTGTGCATTCAATAGTTGTGTTTGTGTCATTGGATGAACATTTAGGTCATTTTCGTCCTCCATAGGTTTATTCTAGTCCAATTAGGGTTTTGAACCAATCTTGTGCATTCAATAGTTGTGTTTGTGTCATTGGATGAACATTTAGGTCATTTTCGTCCTCCATAGGTTTATTCTTGTCCAACTTTGATTTTTAACCAATCTTATGCATCCAATATGTGTGTATGTTTCATTGGATGAACATTTAGGTCATTTCCGTCCTCCCTAGACTTATTCTTATCCAACTAGGGTTTTTAACCAATCTTGTGCGTCCTATAGGTGTGTTTGTGTCATTGGATGAACATTTAAGTCATTTTCGTCGTTCCTAAGATTATTCTAGTCCAATTAGGGTTTTTAACCAATCTTTTGCATCCAATAGGTGTGTTTGTGTCATTGGATAAACATTTAGGTCATTTTCGTCCTCCATAGGTTTATTCTTGTCCAACTTGGGGTTTTAACCAATCTTGTGCTTCAAATAGGTGTGTTTTGTCATTGGATGAACGTTTAGGTCATTTTCGTCCTCCATAGGTTTATTCTTGTCCAACTTGGGGTTTTAACCAATCTTGTGCTTCAAATAGGTGTGTTTTGTCATTGGATGAACGTTTAGGTCATTTTCGTCCTCCATAGGTTTATTCTTGTCCAACTTGGGGTTTTAACCAATCTTGTGCTTCAAATAGGTGTGTTTTGTCATTGGATGAACGTTTAGGTCATTTTCGTCCTCCATAGGTTTATTCTTGTCCAACTTGGGGTTTTAACCAATCTTGTGCTTCAAATAGGTGTGTTTTGTCATTGGATGAACGTTTAGGTCATTTTCGTCCTCCATAGGTTTATTCTTGTCCAACTTGGGGTTTTAACCAATCTTGTGCTTCAAATAGGTGTGTTTTGTCATTGGATGAACGTTTAGGTCATTTTCGTCCTCCATAGGTTTATTCTTGTCCAACTTGGGGTTTTAACCAATCTTGTGCTTCAAATAGGTGTGTTTTGTCATTGGATGAACGTTTAGGTCATTTTCGTCCTCCATAGGTTTATTCTTGTCCAACTTGGGGTTTTAACCAATCTTGTGCTTCAAATAGGTGTGTTTTGTCATTGGATGAACGTTTAGGTCATTTTCGTCCTCCATAGGTTTATTCTTGTCCAACTTGGGGTTTTAACCAATCTTGTGCTTCAAATAGGTGTGTTTTGTCATTGGATGAACGTTTAGGTCATTTTCGTCCTCCCTAGATTTATTCTTATCCAACTAGGGTTTTTAACCAATCTTGTGCATATGATAGGTGTGTTTGTGTCATTGGATGAACATTTAGGTTATTTTCTTTATTCCTTGGCTTATTCTTGTCCAATTAGGGTTTTTAACCAATCTTGTGCATCCA
>NW_027339431.1:4744044-4745155 GCF_000331145.2 Cicer arietinum | reverse complement strand
CTAAATGTGCATCCAATGACACAAACACGTCTATTGAATGCACAAGATTGGTTAAAAACCCAATTTGGACTAGAATAAACCTAGGGACGCAAAAATGACCGAAATGTTCATCCAGTGACACAAACACACCTATTGAATGCAGAAGATAGGTTCAAAACCCTAGTTGGACAAGAATAAGTCTAGGTAGAACGAAAATGACCTAAATGTTCATCCAATGACACAAACACACCTATTGGATGCACAAGATTGGTTAAAAACCCTAATTGGACAAGAATAAGCCTAGGGAGGACGAAAATGACCTAAATGTTCATCCAATGACACAAACACACCTATTGGATGCACAAGATTGGTTAAAAACCCTAATTGGACAAGAATAAGCCTAGGGAGGACGAAAATGACCTAAATGTTCATCCAATGACACAAACACACCTATTGGATGCACAAGATTGGTTAAAAACCCTAATTGGACTAGAATTATCCTAGGGAGGACGAAAATGACCTAAATGTGCATCCAATGAAACAAACACATCTATTGAATGCACAAGATTGGTTAAAAACCCAAGTTGGACAAGAATAAACCTTGGAAGGACGAAAATGACCTACATGTTCATCCAATGACACAAACACACGTATTGAATGCACAAGATTGGTTCAATACCCTAATTGGACTAGAATAAAGCTAGGGAGGACGAAAATGACCTAAATGTTCATCCAATGACACAAACACACCTATTGGATGCACAAGATTGGTTAAAAACCCTAATTGGACAAGAATAAACCTAGGGAGGACGAAAATGACCTAAATGTTCATACAATGACACAAATGTACCTATTGGATGCCCAAGATTGGTTAAAAACCCTAATTTGACAACAATAAGCTAAGGGTGGACGAAAATCAACTAAATGTTCATCCAATGACACTAAAACACCTATTGTATGCACATGATTAGTTAAAAACCCTAGTTGGACTAGAATAATTTTAGGAAGGACGAAAATGACCTAAATGTTCATCCAATGACACAAACACACCTATTGGATGCACAAGATTAGTTAAAAACCCTTGATTAGTTAAACACCCCTAGGGAAGACGAAAATGACCTAAATGTTCATT
>NW_027339431.1:4742935-4743603 GCF_000331145.2 Cicer arietinum | reverse complement strand
CTATTGGATGCACAAGATTGGTTAAAAACCCTAATTGGACTAGAATAAACCTAGGGAGGACGAAAATGACCTAAATGTTCATCCAATGACACAAATGAACTTATTGGATGCCCAAGATTGGTTAAAAACCCTAATTTAACAACAATAAGCCAAGGCTGGATGAAAATCGCCTAAATGTTCATCCAATGACACAAACATACCTATTGTATGCACAAGATTGGTTAAAAACCATAGTTGGATAAGAATAAGTCTAGGGAGGACGAAAATGACATAAACGTTCATCCAATGACACAAACACACCTATTGGATGCACAAGATTGGTTAAAAACCCTAATTGGACAAGAATAAGCCTAGGGAGGACGAAAATGACCTAAATGTTCATCCAATGACACAAACACATCTATTGGATGCACAAGATTGGTTAAAAACCCTTATTGGACTAGAATAAACATAGGGAGGACGAAAATGACCTAAATGTTCATTCAATGACACAAACACATCTATGGGATGCACAAGATTGGTTAAAATCCCTAGTTGGACAAGAATAAGTTTAGGAAGGACGAAAATGACCTAAATGTGCATCCAATGACACAAACACATCTATTGGATGCACAAGATTGGTTAAAAACCCTAATTGGACTAGAATAAACCTAGGGAGGACGAAAATG
>NW_027339431.1:4741153-4742298 GCF_000331145.2 Cicer arietinum | reverse complement strand
AAGATTGGTGAAAAACCCAAATTGGACTAGAATAAACCTAGGGAAGACGAAAATGACCTAAATGTTCATCAAATGACACAAATGAACTTATTGGACGACCAAGATTGGTTAAAAACCCTAGTTGGACAAGAATAAGTTTTTGTACGACGAAAATGACCTAAACGTTCATCGAATGACACAAACACACCTATTGGATGCACAAGATTGGTTAAAATCCCTAGTTGGACAAGAATAAGTTTTTGTACGACGAAAATGACCTAAATGTTAATCCAATAACACAAACACACCTATTAGATGCACAAGATTGGTTAAAATCCCTAGTTGGACAAGAATAAGTTTAGGAAGGACGAAAATGACCTAAATGTGCATCCAATGACACAAACACGTCTATTGAATGCACAAGGTTGGTTAAAAACCCAAGTTGGACTAGAATAAACCTAGGGACGCAAAAATGACCGAAATGTTCATCTAGTGACACAAACACACCTATTGAATGCAGAAGATAGATTCAAAACCCTAATTGGACTAGAATAAACCTAGGGAGGACGAAAATGACCTAAATGTTCATCCAATGACACAAACACACCTATTGGATACACAAGATTGGTTAAAACCCCTAATTAGATAAGAATAAGTCTAGGGAGGACGGAAATGACCTAAATGTTCATCGAATGACACATACGCACATATTGGATGCACAAGATTTGTTAAAACCCTAGTTGGACAAGAATAAGTCTAGGTAGAACGAAAATGACCTAAATGTTCATCCAATGACACAAATGAACTTATTGGATGCATACGATTGGATAAAAACCTTAATTAGACAAGAATAAGCTGAGGAATGACTAAAATGACCTAAATGTTCAACCAATGACACAAACCCACCTATTAGATGCACAAGATTGGTAACAAAAACCTAGTTGATTAAGAATAAATCTAGGGAGGACGAAAATGACGTAAATGTTCATCCAATGACACAAACACACCTGTTGGATGCACAAGATTGGTAAAAAATCTAGTTGGACAAGAATAAGTCATGGTAGGACGAAGATGACCTTAATGTTCATCCAATGACACAAACACACCTATTGGATGCACAAGATTGGTTAAAAACCCTATTTGGTTAAGAATAAATCTAGGGAGGA
>NW_027339431.1:4731549-4740897 GCF_000331145.2 Cicer arietinum | reverse complement strand
CTAGTTGGATAAGAATAAGTCTATGGAGGACGAAAATGACCTAAATGTTCATCCAATGACACAAACACACCTATTGGATGCACAAGATTGGTTAAAAACCCTAATTGGACAAGAATAAACCTAGGGAGGACGAAAATGACCTAAATGTTCATACAATGACACAAATGTACTTATTGGATGCCCAAGACTGGTTAAAAACCCTAGTTTGACAACAATAAGCTAAGGGTGGACGAAAATCAACTAAATGTTCATCCAATGACACTAAAACACCTATTGTATGCACATGATTGGTTAAAAACCCTAGTTGGACTAGAATAATCTTAGGAAGGACGAAAATGACCTAAATGTTCATCCAATGACACAAACACACCTATTGGATGCACAAGATTAGTTAAAAACCCTAGATTGATAAAACACCGTCTATGGAGGCGAAAATTGACTAAATGTTCATACAATGACACAAATGAACTCTATTGGATGCACAAGATTGACAATAAGCTAAGGGTGGACGAAAATCAACTAAATGTTCATCCAATGACACTAAAACACCTATTGTATGCACATGATTGGTTAAAAACCCTAGTTGGACTAGAATAATCTTAGGAAGGACGAAAATGACCTAAATGTTCATCCAATGACACAAACACACCTATTGGATGCACAAGATTAGTTAAAAACCCTAGATTAGTTAAACACCCCTAGGGAAGACGAAAATGACATAAATGTTCATACAATGACACAAATGAACTTTTTGGATGCCCTATATTGGTTAAAAACCCTAATTTGATTAGAATAAACCTAGGGAGGACGAAAATGACCTAAATGTTCATCCAATGACACAAACACACCTATTGGATGCACAAGATTGGTGAAAAACCCTAATTGGACTAGAATAAACCTAGGGAGGACGAAAATGACCTAAATGTTCATCCAATGACACAAACACACCTATTGTATGCACCAGATTGGTTAAAAACACTAGTTAGATAAGAATAAGTCTATGGAGGACGAAAATGACCTAAACGTTCATCCAATGACACAAACACACCTATTGGATGCACAAGATTGGTTAAAAACCCTAATTGGACAAGAATAAGTCTAGGGAGGACAAAAATGACCTAAATGTTCATCCAATGACACAAATGAACTTATTGGATGCCCAAGATTGGTTAAAAACCCTAATTTAACAACAATAAGCCAAGGGTGGATGAAAATCGCCTTAATGTTCATCCAATGACACAAACATACCTATTGTATGCACAAGATTGGTTAAAAACCATAGTTGGATAAGAATAAGTCTAGGGAGGACGAAAATGACATAAACATTCATCCAATGACACAAACACACCTATTGGATGCACAAGATTGGTTAAAAACCCTAATTGGACTAGAATCAACCTAGGGAGGACGAAAATGACCTAAATGTTCATCCAATGACACAAATGAACTTATTGGATGCCCAAGATTGGTTAAAATCCCTAATTGGACAAGAATAACCCAAGGAATGACGAAAATGACCTAAATGTTCATCCACTGACACAAACACACCTATTGGATGCACAAGATTGGTTAAAAACCCTTATTGGACTAGAATAAACATAGGGAGGACGAAAATGACATAAATGGTCATCCAATGACACAAATGAACTTATTGGATGCCCAAGATTGGGTAAAAACCCTAATTGGACAAGAATAAACCAAGGGTGGACGAAAATGACCTAAATGTGCATCCAATGACACAAATGAACTTATTGGATGCCCAAGATTGGGTAAAAACCCTAATTGGACTAGGAGGACGAAAATGACCTAAATGTGCATCCAATGACACAAATGAACTTATTGGATGCCCAAGATTGGGTAAAAACCCTAATTGGACTAGGAGGACGAAAATGACCTAAATGTGCATCCAATGACACAAATGAACTTATTGGATGCCCAAGATTGGTTAAAACCGTAGTTGGATAAGAATAAGTCTAGGGAGGACGAAAATGACCTAAATGTTCGTCCAATGACACAAACACACCTATTGGAGAGACAAGTTGGTGAAAAACCCAAATTGGACTAGAATAAACCTAGGGAAGACGAAAATGACCTAAATGTTCATCAAATGACACAAATGAACTTATTGGACGACCAAGATTGGTTAAAAACCCTAGTTGGACAAGAATAAGTTTAGGTACGACGAAAATGACCTAAACGTTCATCGAATGACACAAACACACCTATTGGATGCACAAGATTGGTTAAAAACCCTAATTGGACTAGAATAAACCTAGGTTGGACGAAAATGACCTAAATGTTCATCCAATGACACAAACACACCTATTAGATACACAAGATTGGTGAAAACCCCTCGTTGGACAAGAATAGGTTTAGGAAGGACGAAAATGACCTAAATGTGCATCCAATGACACAAACACGTCTATTGAATGCACAAGATTGGTTAAAAACCCAAGTTGGACTAGAATAAACCTAGGGACGCAAAAATGACCGAAATGTTCATCCAATGACACAATCACACCTATTGAATGTAGAAGATAGGTTCAAAACCCTAATTGGACTAGAATAAACCTAGGGATGACGAAAATGACCTAAATGTTCATCCAATGACACAAACACACCTATTGGATGCACAAGATTGGTTAAAACCCCTAATTGGACATGAATAATCCAAGGAATAAAGAAAATGACCTAAATGTTCATCCAATGACACAAACACACCTATTGGATGCACAAGATTGGTTAAAATCCCAAGTTGGACTAGAATAAACGTAGGGAGGACGAAAATGACCTAAATGTTCAACCAATGACACAAACACACCTATTGAATGCACAAGATTAGTTCAAAATCCTAATTGGACTAGAATAAACTTAGAGAGTACGAAAATGACCGAAATGTTCATCCAATGACACAAACACACTTATTGGATGCACAAGATTGGTTAAAAACCCTAATTGGACAAGAATAAGCCAAGGAATAAAGAAAATGACCTAAATGTTCATCCAATGACACAAACACACCTATGGTATGCACAAGATTGGTTAAAAACCCTAGTTCGATAAGAATAAATCTAGGGAAGACGAAAATGACCTAAACGTTCATCCAATGTCAAAACACACCTATTTGATGCACAAGAATGGTTAAAAACCCTAATTGGACTACAATAAACCTAGGGAGGACGAAAATGACCTAAATGTTCATCCAATGACACAAACAAACCTATTGGATGCACAAGATTGGTTAAAAACCCTAGTTGGAAAAGAATAAGTTTAGGAAGGACGAAAATGATCATAATGTGCATCTAATGATACAAACACATCTATTGGATGCACAAGATTGGTTAAAAACCCTAGTTGGACAAGAATAAGTCTAGGTAGGACGAAAATGACCTAAATGTTCATCCAATGAGACAAACACACCTATCGGATGCAAAAGATTGGTTAAAAACCCTAATTGACTAGAATAATCATAGGAAGGACGAAAATGACTTAAATGTTCATCCAATGAAAAACACACCTATTGGATGCACAAGATTGGTTAAAAATCCTAATTGGACAAGAATAAGCCAAGGGATAAAGAAAATGACCTAAATGTTCAACACGTCTATTGAATGCACAAGATTGGTTAAAAACCCTAATTGGACTAGAATAAACCTAGGGTGGATGAAAATGACCTAAATGTTCATCCAATGACACAAACACACCTATTGGATACACAAGATTGGTTAAAACCCCTCGTTGGATAAGAATAGGTTTAGAAAGGACGAAAATGACCTAAATGTGCATCCAATGACACAAACACGTCTATTGAATGCACAAGATTGGTTAAAAACCCTAATTGGACTAGAATAAACCTAGGGTGGATGAAAATGACCTAAATGTTCATCCAATGACACAAACACACCTATTGGATACACAAGATTGGTTAAAACCCCTCGTTGGATAAGAATAGGTTTAGAAAGGACGAAAATGACCTAAATGTGCATCCAATGACACAAACACGTCTATTGAATGCACAAGATTGGTTAAAAACCCTAATTGGACTAGAATAAACCTAGGGTGGATGAAAATGACCTAAATGTTCATCCAATGACACAAACACACCTATTGGATACACAAGATTGGTTAAAACCCCTCGTTGGATAAGAATAGGTTTAGAAAGGACGAAAATGACCTAAATGTGCATCCAATGACACAAACACGTCTATTGAATGCACAAGATTGGTTAAAAACCCTAATTGGACTAGAATAAACCTAGGGTGGATGAAAATGACCTAAATGTTCATCCAATGACACAAACACACCTATTGGATACACAAGATTGGTTAAAACCCCTCGTTGGATAAGAATAGGTTTAGAAAGGACGAAAATGACCTAAATGTGCATCCAATGACACAAACACGTCTATTGAATGCACAAGATTGGTTAAAAACCCAAGTTGGACAAGAATAAACCTAGGGACGACGAAAATGACCTAAATGTTCATCCAATGACACAAACACACCTATTGAATGCAGAAGATAGGTTCAAAACCTTAATTGGACTAGAATAAACCTAGGGAGGACGAAAATGACCTAAATGTTCATCCAATGACACAAACACACCTATTGGATGCACAAGATTGGTTAAAATCCCAAGTTGGACTAGAATAAACCTAAGGAGGACGAAAATGACCGAAATGTTCATCCAATGACACAAACACACCTATTGGATGCACAAGATTGGTTAAAACCCTTAATTGGACAAGAATAATCCAAGGAATAAAGAAAATGACCTAAATGTTAATCCAATGACACAAGCACACCTATTGGATGCACAAGATTGGTTAAAATCCCAAGTTGGACTAGAATAAACCTAAGGAGGACGAAAATGACCGAAATGTTCATCCAATGACACAAACACACCTATTGAATGCACAAGGTTGGTTCAAAATCCTAATTGGACTAGAATAAACTTAGGGAGTACGAATATGACCGAAATGTTCATCCAATGACACAAACACACTTATTCGATGCACAAGATTGGTTAAAAACCCTAATTGGACAAGAATAAGCCAAGGAATAAAGAAAATGACCTAAATGTTCATCCAATGACACAAACACACCTATTGGATGCACAAGATTGGTTAAAAACCTTAATTGGACTACAATAAACCTAGGGAGGACGAAAATGACCTAAATGTTCATCCAATGACACAAACACACCTATTGGATGCACAAGATTGGTTAAAAACCTTAATTGGACTACAATAAACCTAGGGAGGACGAAAATGACCTAAATGTTCATCCAATGACACAAACACACCTATGGTATGCACAAGATTGGTTAAAAACCCTAGTTGGATAAGAATAAATCTAGGGAGGATGAAAATGACCTAAACGTTCATCCAATGTCAAAACACACCTATTTGATGCACAAGATTGGTTAAAAACCTTAATTGGACTACAATAAACCTAGGGAGGACGAAAATGACCTAAATGTTCATCCAATGACACAAACACACCTATTGGATGCACAAGATTGGTTAAAAACCCTAATTGGACAAGAATAAGTTTAGCAAGGACGAAAATGATCTAATTGTGCATCTAATGATACAAACACATCTATTGGATGCACAAGATTGGTTAAAAACCCTAGTTGGACAAGAATAAGTCTAGGTAGGACGAAAATGACCTAAATATTCATCCAATGACACAAACACACCTATTGGATGCAAAAGATTGGTTAAAAATCCTAATTGACTAGAATAATCATAGGAAGACAAAAATGACTTAAATGTTCATCCAATGACACAAACACACCTATTGGATGCACAAGATTGGTTAAAAATCCTAATTGGACAAGAATAAGCCAAGGGATAAAGAAAATGACCTAAATGTTCATCCAATGACACAAACACACCTATAGGATGCACAAGATTGTTTAAAAACCCTAATTGGACTAGAATAAACCTAGGGAGGACGAAAATGACCTAAATGTTCATCCGAGGACACAAATGAACTTATTGGATGCACACGATTGGTTAAAAACCCTAATTAGACAAGAATAAGCCAAGGAATGACTAAAATGACCTGAATGTTCATCCAATCACACAAACACACCTATTTGATGCACAAGATTGGTTAAAAACCTTAATTGGACTAGAATAAACCTAGGGTGGACGAAAATGACCTAAATGATCATCCAATGACACAAACACACCTATAGGATGCACAAGATTGTTTAAAAACCCTAATTGGACTAGAATAAACCTAGGGTGGACGAAAATGACCTAAATGATCATCCAATGACACAAACACACCTATAGGATGCACAAGATTGTTTAAAAACCCTAATTGGACTAGAATAAACCTAGGGTGGACGAAAATGACCTAAATGATCATCCAATGACACAAACACACCTATTGGATACACAAGATTGGTTAAAACCCCTCGTTGGACAAGAATAGATTTGGGAAGGACGAAAATGACATAAATGTGCATCCAATGACACAAACACGTCTATTGAATGCACTAGATTTGTTAAAAACCCTAATTGGACTAGAATAAACCTAGGGTGGATGCAAATGACCTAAATGTTCATCCAATGACACAAACACACCTATTGGATACACAAGATTGGTTAAAACCCCTCGTTGGACAAGAATAGGTTTCGAAAGGACGAAAATGACCTAAATGTGCATCCAATGACACAAACACGTCTATTGAATGCACAAGATTGGTTAAAAACCCAAGTTGGACAAGAATAGACCTAGGGACGACGATAATGGCCTAAATGTTCATCCAATGACACAAACACACCTATTGAATGCAGAAGATAGGTTCAAAACCCTAATTGAACTAGAATAAACCTAGGGAGGACAAAAATGACCTAAATGTTCATCCAATGACACAAACACGTCTATTGAATGCACAAGATTGGTTAAAATCCCAAGTTGGACTAGAATAAACCTAAGGAGGACGAAAATGACCTAAATGTGCATCCAATGACACAAACACGTCTATTGAATGCACAAGATTGGTTAAAATCCCAAGTTGGACTAGAATAAACCTAAGGAGGACGAAAATGACCTAAATGTGCATCCAATGACACAAACACGTCTATTGAATGCACAAGATTGGTTAAAATCCCAAGTTGGACTAGAATAAACCTAAGGAGGACAAAAATGACCTAAATGTTCATCCAATGACACAAACACACCTATTGGATGCACAAGATCGGTTAAAACGCCTAATTGTTACAAGAATAATCCAAGGAATAAAGAAAATGACCTAGATGTTCATCCAATGACACAAGCACACCTATTGGATGCACAAGATTGGTTAAAAACCCTTATTGAACTAGAATAAACCTAGGGAGGACGAAAATGACCTAAATGTTCATCCAATGACACAAACACACCTATTGGATGCACAAGATTGGTTAAAAACCCTTATTGAACTAGAATAAACCTAGGGAGGACAAAAATGACCTAAATGTTCATCCAATGACACAAACACACCTATTGGATGCACAAGATTGGTTAAAAACCCTTATTGAACTAGAATAAACCTAGGGAGGACAAAAATGACCTAAATGTTCATCCAATGACACAAACACACCTATTGAATGCACAAGGTTGGTTCAAAATCCTAATTGGACTAGAATAAACTTAGGGAGGACGAAAATGACCGAAATGTTCATCCAATGACACAAACACACTTATTGGATGCACAAGATCGGTTCAAAACTCTAATTGGACTAGAATAAACACAGAGAGTACGAAAATGACCTAAATGTTCATCCAATGTCACAAACACACCTATTGGATGCACAAGATCGGTTCAAAACTCTAATTGGACTAGAATAAACTTAGGGAGGACGAAAATGACCGAAATGTTCATCCAATGACACAAGCACACCTATTGGATGCACAAGATCGGTTCAAAACTCTAATTGGACTAGAATAAACTTAGGGAGGACGAAAATGACCGAAATGTTCATCCAATGACACAAACACACTTATTGGATGCACAAGATTAGTTACAAACCCTAATTGGACAAGAATAAGCCAAGGAATAAAGAAAATGACCTAAATGTTCATCCAACGAACCAAACACACCGATCGTATGCACAAGATTGGTTAAAAACCCTAGTTGGATAAGAATAAATATAGGGAGGACGAAAATGACCTAAACGTTCATCCAATGACAAAACACACCTATTTGATGCTCAAGATTGGTTAAAAACCCTAATTGGACTAGAATAAACCTAGGGAGGACGAAAATGACCTAAATGTTCATCCAATGACACAAACACACCTATTGAATGCACAAGATTGGTTCAAAACCCTAATTGGACTAGAATAAACCTATGGAGGACGAAAATGACCTAAATGTTCATCCAATGACACAAACACACCTATTGAATGCACAAGATTGGTTCAAAACCCTAATTGGACTAGAATAAACCTATGGAGGACGAAAATGACCTAAATGTTCATCCAATGACACAAACATACCTATTGGATGCACAAGAATGGTTAAAAACCCTAGTTGGACAAGAATAAGTCTAGGTAGGACGAAAGTGACCTAAATGTTTTTCCAATGACATAAACACACCTATAGGATGCACAAGATTGGTTAAAAACCCTAATTGGACTAGAATAATCATAGGGAGGACGAAAATGACCTAAATGTTCATCCAATGACACAAACACACCTATTGGATGCAAAAGATTGGTTAAAAACCCTAATTGGACTAGAATAATCTTAGGAAGGACGAAAATGACTGAAATGTATATCCAATGACACAAACACACCTATTGGATGCACAAGATTGGTTAAAAACCCTAATTGGACAAGAATAAGCCAAGGAATAAAGAAAACGACCTAAATGTTCATCCAATGACACAAACATACCTATTGGATGCACAAGAATGGTTAAAAACCCTAGTTGGACAAGAATAAGTCTAGGTAGGACGAAAGTGACCTAAATGTTTTTCCAATGACATAAACACACCTATAGGATCCAAGTTGGACAAGAATAAACCAATGGAGGACGAAAATGACCTAAATGTTCATCCAATGACACAAACACAACTATTGAATGCACAAGATTGGTTCAAAACCCTAATTGGACTAGAATAAACCTATGGAGGACGAAAATGACCTAAATGTTCATCCAATGACACAAACACAACTATTGAATGCACAAGATTGGTTCAAAACCCTAATTGGACTAGAATAAACCTATGGAGGACGAAAATGACCTAAATGTTCATCCAATGACACAAATGAACTTATTGGATGCACACGATTGGTTAAAAACCCTAATTAGACAAGAATAAGCCAAGGAATGACTAAAAT
>NW_027339431.1:4713938-4729120 GCF_000331145.2 Cicer arietinum | reverse complement strand
GCTGGACGAATCGGAAATGGAAAGCAGGAAAAAGAAAAGTTTGTCTCTGAAGGTTCAAGCAAGGCAATCTAAACCTGAATCCGATAGCTACTCAGATGGATCCAGCAGTGAAAAAGAAGAGACTGAAATCGAATCACTTGTCAAGAAATTTAAGAAGTTTCTGAAGAAGAAAGATAACAAATTCAGAAAACCATCCAGCTCTAAGACTAGTGACATCAAGACAGTTACATGCTACGAATGTGGTAAGATTGGTCACACAAAGTCGGAATGCTACAAACTGAAGAACAAGAATAGAGCTCACAAAGCCAAAAGAGCATATATTGCATGGAGTGACAACGATAACGATGAGTCCTCTGCCTCTTCGGATGAAGAAAAAGTGAATTTATGTCTCATGGCTCACACTAATTCAGAATCTGACAGTGAGGTTAGTTCGCAATTTAATCCAACATATGATGAGCTTCAAGAAGCTTTCAATGAATTGCATGATGATTATGTGAAATCCATAAAACAGTTGTTAAGCACAAAGAAAATGCTTGAACAAATGAATGTTGAACACAAAGAAATTGAAAATTTATGTGAACAACTGAAAAAGGATTCACAAGAAAAATCTGCAAAGTGCATTGAACTTGAAGATACTATTGCATCTTTAAAATCTGATTTATTAAATTTTGCAAATAGTAAAGATAAGCTGAATGTCATGCTTAGCAATCAAAGACATGTTTATGAAAAATCTGGTTTAGGATATACACCAAATATGCATGTCAAAAGAAAAAATAAAAACAGATCTGGTATTGGTTATATGCAAACCAGAAATGTCAAACATGGTCAAACATCTTTTATTGCTAAGAGTATGTATGACACCTTTACTAAACCAAACAAATATTCATCCTTTGATGGCAAATGTCATTTCTGTTGTAGAAAGGGACATTTTGTGTCTAATTGCAAATTTAAAAAATTAGCCAATCAAGGATGGAAGCAAGTTTGGATAGCAAAAGAATCTGTGTTTAAGACTGACCCCCCAGGACCCAATCTGAATTGGGTACCTAGATCCAAAAATTAATTATGTTTTTGCAGGTGTACTTGACATCCACCAAGCAAGATTGATATTTGAAAGTGGATGCTCAAGACACGTGAAATGAGACAAGTATGAGAATCTTGTCTTTAACATTAAATGAAGATTAAATGAAGAAAGATTGGTCAACATAGTTGTGTTGATGACAGAGAAAAAGAGTCAATGGCAGTTAATCAGAAGTTTTGTTTGGGATTAAATCGATTGAGTAATCGATTTCGAGTTTGCTCTTTGTTTGTTTAAAGAATCGATTTGGGAATCGATTTGGTTAGCCCAGACTTCAGATTTTGTGGAAAATATTTTTGTAACAATCCCGAGCATCGATTTGGAAATCGATTGATTAAGTGTTCAGTATTTGACTTTTGGGACAATCGATTTGGACATCGATTAAGTAACACGGCAAATCGATTTGGGAATCGATTAGGAAAATGACCGTTGCGTACTTTTTTACTAGCCGTTGGACATCATTATTACACAATCGATTAAGGATTCGGTGTAACGGTAAGCAAATCGATTGGGCAATCGATTGATAAGGGTAAAAGTATAAAAAGGAACAGGTCTAAATCGATTTCTTCACTGTTTCAACCCAGATTTCTATTTTCTTTCTCTGCTTCATCTTCTTCCTCTGTCTCTGCAACTGATATCTGCAACTATATCTGAACTCTATCTTCACTCATCTCCTCTATTTGCAACCATGGCCCGCGTGAAACAAACACAAGCCCATACTCCTTCACCTTCATCATCTTCAACCAGTGAAACTCCCTCACCGCCACCTACTGTGTCTAAAAGAATTCCGATTCCTACACACAAAATTCTTGCAAAGGACAAGGGCAAGGCTCCTGCTCCTATTCCAGAAAAGATCAAGAAAAGGAAGGAACCACCAAGTGAGAAGTTGTTGGCTGATGCTATGAAAGAAATTGCTCAGAAGAAAAAGAAACCGGTTACTTCACCCCTAGTTAAGAAAACTCCAGCACCTAAAGAGAAGGATGTGGAAGTTATCATTCCAGCAGAGTTTCTTAAACGGAAAATTCATGAAGGCAGAACCCTAGACTTTGGTTTCTTTGATACAGAAGGCTTCACATTCCAGAATCATCTGAGATTTCATGGTCTTGAAGGTTTTCTTTCATCTACTTTGGACAGCTATCCGAAATTGATACGGGAATTTTATGCAAATTTCAAGCTCACTGATGACGGGTTCAAAACTCAGGTTAAAGGTAAAAAGTTATCAATGTCTTTTGAAGACTTTGCTGAGTTGACAGGATTGCCATTTCATGGACAATCAATAGACGGCAGTTCTGATGCGGATGCAGCCGACGAAGGTTGGGAAGCATCGCTGGACAGGCACACTGCAGTGAAAGACATCATGGTTGATGGTTTTGTGGAAACCATCTCATTGCCGATTGGTCAGATGAAGGTACAGCAACGCATGCTCATGTATACATTAACAAGAATGCTTGTACCTCGATCAGGAAATCATGCTGTTGTTCAGAAGCTTGATATTATATTATTATGGGGATTGTCCAAGGAACTTAAGATGAGTTGGACATGGATTGTGCTAAGGCACATGTTAGAAGCTTCACACAGTAAGATCATGTTGCCTTATCCGCAGTTGGTTACAAAGGTTCTCAAGCACTTCAAGGTATCGTTGTTGAATGAAGAATCTGCAAAGACTACACTTATCTTCGGCGAAGCGATTGTGAATCAGATGAAACTGAAGAAAGTAGATAATGTTTGGATTAGACCAATGCCAAATGTTGAACCAACTCCTTGAAGTTGGATAAGATTGGTTAAAACCCCTAGTTGGATAAGAATAAGTCTATGGATGACGAAAATGACCTAAACGTTCGTCCAATGACACAAACACAGCTATTGGATGCAAAAGATTGGTTTAAAACCCTAATTGGACTAGAATAAACCAAGGGAGGACAAAAATGACCTAAATGTTCATCCAATGACATAAACACACCTATTGGATGCACATGATTGGTTAAAAACTCTAATTGGACTTGAATAAACCTAGGGAGGACGAAAAGGACCTAAATGTTCATCCAATGACACAAACACACCTATTGGATGCACAAGATTGGTTAAAAACCCTAATTGGACTACAATAAACCTAGGGAGGACGAAAATGACCTAAATGTTCATCCAATGATACTAATGAACTTATTGGATGCCCAAGATTGGTTAAAAACCCTAATTGGACAAGAATAAGTCAAAGTTGGACGAAAATGACCAAAATGTTCATCCAATGACACAAACACACCTATTGTATGCACAAGATTGGTTAAAAACCCTAGTTGGATTAGAATAAGTCTATGGAGGACGAAAATGACCTAAACGTTCATCCAATGACACAAACACACCTATTGGATGCACAAGATTGGTTAAAAACCCTAGTTGGATTAGAATAAGTCTATGGAGGACGAAAATGACCTAAACGTTCATCCAATGACACAAACACACCTATTGGATGCACAAGATTGGTTAAAAACCCTAGTTGGATTAGAATAAGTCTATGGAGGACGAAAATGACCTAAACGTTCATCCAATGACACAAACACACCTATTGGATGCACAAGATTGGTTAAAAACCCTAGTTGGACAAGAATAAATTTAGGAAGGACGAAAATGACCTAAATGTGCATCCAATGACACAAACATACCTATTGGATACACAAGATTAGTGAAAAACCCAAATTGGACTAGAATAAGGCAAGGGTGGACGAAAATGACCTAAATGTTCATCCAATGACACAAACACACCTATTGTATGCACAAGATTGGTTAAAACCCTAGTTGGATAAGAATAAGTCTATGGAGGACAAAAATGACCTATGTAACACCCCGTTTTTCAATGCGAGGGTATATTTTTTTAAAAAAAAGTAATTAAAAACAAACAAAGAATTAAATCAGGAAATGCCTTTGGATAAATAATTGAGTCATTATAATTTACAAGCAGCGGAAAAGTTTCTCCAATTATAAATCCAAAACATTTACACAACAACAAATGGTACATGGAACCCATTCAAGTAAAAAGTCAAACTGACAATATTAGTATAAGTACAGTTTTCCAAACTAAAAATACTCCAATCCAAAAAGAAGGACACCTAGTCCCTATACATCATCCTAATCTGATCATCCTACCAAAAAACTATACACCCTGAGTATCTCCACGCGCCCCGTGAGATCCTCCTAACGTAACTGCAGTCAAGCGTTCCCATCTCCATTCCCGTCCGTAGGGTACGAACCGGTAGGACCGTCCTGACTCTCATCTGAGGGCAAAGCCCAGATTTCCACAATAATTGTAAAGGGTCACCAACCAAAAAAAATAACAGTTAACACATAACCACGGGCCCGTATCGTTTACCGATGTGCCACCTATCACGGGTCTGCACGATTTACTAAAAAGCGTAAACCATAAACGTACTGCCTATCACGGGCCCGTATCGTTTACCAATGTGCCACCTATCACGGGTCTGCACGGTTTACTAAAATAACGTAAATTGTAAATGTACCGCCTATCACAGGCCAAAGTACTATTTACCAAGGTGCCACCTATCACGGGTCTGCACGATTTACTAAAAAGCGTAAACCATAAACGTACTGCCTATCACGGGCCCGTACCGTTTATCGAGGTGCCACCTATCACGGGTCTGCACGATTTACTAAAAAGCGTAAACCATAAACGTACTGCCTATCACGGGCCCGTACCGTTTATCGAGGTGCCACCTATCACGGGTCTGCACGGCTTACTAAAATAACGTAAATTGTAAATGTACCGCCTATCACAGGCCAAAGTACTATTTATCAAGGTGCCACCTATCACGGGTCTGCACGGCTTACTAAAATAACGTAAATTGTAAATGTACCGCCTATCACAGGCCAAAGTACTATTTATCAAGGTGCCACCTATCACGGGTCTGCACGGCTTACTAAAATAACGTAAATTGTAAATGTACCGCCTATCACAGGCCAAAGTACTATTTATCAAGGTGCCACCTATCACGGGTCTGCACGATTTACAAAAAGGATGAAAATGCATGAACATATACCGACTTCATTCACAACAGACGTTAAACCATAAACGTACTGCCTATCACGGGCCCGTACCGTTTATCGAGGTGCCACCTATCACGGGTCTGCACGATTTACAAAAAGCATGAAAATGCATGAGCATATACTGACTCCATCCACAACAGTCGTTAAGCAAATGCAGATATTAAAAAGCGTAAACCATAAACGTACTGCCTATCACGGGCCCGTATCGTTTATCGAGGTGCCACCTATCACGGGTCTGCACGATTTACAAAAAGGATGAAAATGCATGGACATATACCGACTTCATTCACAACAGACGTTAAACCATAAACGTACTGCCTATCACGGGCCCGTATCGTTTATCGAGGTGCCACCTATCACGGGTCTGCACGGTTTTCAAAAACGTAAATCATAAATGTACCGCCTATCACAGGCCAAAGTACTATTTATCAAGGTGCCACCTATCACGGGTCTGCACGATTTACAAAAAGGATGAAAATGCATGAACATATACCGACTTCATTCACAACAGACGTTAAGCAAATGCAGATATTAAAAGATTCCCCATTTTTAATACCCATTTAACTTAAACGACTTTCACAACAAACATTAAGTAACCAAGACATTAAGAGATTCCCCATTCTTAACGCCCAGTTAACTTAAACGATTTTCAAAACAACATTAAATAAATAAGACATTAAGAGATTCCCCATTCTTAACGCCCAGTTAACTTAAACCTTTTCCTCAAACGCACATTAAGTAGACCGAGGTATTAAAAGATTCCCCATTTTTAATACTCGTCTAACTCTAATGGTTTTCAAATTCCACATAAACAACTCAAAACATACTCTCACATTCAATCCATAATTCACAACAAAACACATCAATTAACAAACATCACGTATGGACACGCTGAATCCGACGAACACAATTCAACACAACATAACACCCAAATGCATCAGACTTCATTTACTCATAATCATACACAATGACTTCAAATTCATTTACCACGAAACATTCATCAATATAAACAAAATCTAACTCTAAGGTTTTATCCATAACGCATTGGATTCGTTTTTGCCCAAATCGATACATTAAACCCTAACAAATTCATACTCTCACATTCAGTCCATAATTCACACCAAAACACATCAATCAACAAACATCAAGTATGAACACGCCAAATACGACGAATACAAATCAACACAACGACATTCAGATACATCAGATTTCATTTACTCCAAATCATACATAAAAGAGCTTAAATTCGTTTTCCACAAAACATTCATCAATATAACCAAAACCTAACTCTTCGCGAAACGAAGCTTGGATCTAGAAGAAACGGAGGGGTTTGTGTTTGGATCTCAAATACCGTTTTTCTTCGTTTTCGAATCAAATAGGAAGAGTGGAGTTGCAAAACCTTTGTTTTAACACTCACCCAACCTTGGGTTACTAGTTTTGAAGAAAAGAAAACAACGAAATTGAAAATCGGAGAAGGAGGGAAATCGGTTCGCGGTTCAGAGGAAGAAGATGGAAATTTTCGATTTTCTTCCCTTTCTTTTTCATTCCTTTGTTTTTCCTTTCTTCCTTTTTCCTTCTTTCCCTTTTATACTATTTTCTTTTCCTTTTCCTTCCTTCTAGTTTTCCTTTCTTTTTCCCTCCAAGCAAACATATATATATATATATAATAAATATAACTTAACAAATATCTCAAAATTTCTAGATATTTGTTAAATTACCGTTTCACCCGTAACGCATTAGATTCTCCATAAAGGATTCACCGCACTTAATTCAATTTATTTATCGACAAGAAATTCTAATCGGCATCAAAATATCTTTTTGATTATAAAAACTCCAAAATATTATTAACTTTGGCTAAAAAGTCTCCGAGCCAAAATCCAAAATACACCAAAAATACTTAAAGGGTACTTTAAAATTATGGGTCTTACATTACTACCCCCCTAAAATTAGTTTCGTCCTCGAAACTATGCGTCGATAAATAGCTCTGGGTGTTGCTCTCTCATCTTGCTCTCCAGTTCCCAAGTCGCATCTCCAGTAATTGGATTCCAAATTACCTTGACCAATGAAACATCCTTGGTCCTCAATCGCTTGATCTTCCGGTCATCAATTCTCACAGGTGGTACTTCGAACGACAGGTTATCCTTTAGCTGGATTGTGTCTGGTTCGATCACATGAGATGGATCTGCAAGATATTTCCGCAACTGTGACACATGAAACACGTCATGCATATTGGACAGTATCGGAGGTAACGCAATCCGATAAGCAATCGGCCTAACTCGTGCAGAAATCTGATATGGTCCAATGAATTTCGGAGTCAACTTCTTCGATTATAAGGCTCTACCTACTCCAGTAGTAGGTGTGACTCTCAGAAATACATGGTCACCCTGTTCGAATTCCAAAAGTCTGCGACGCTTGTCCGCGTAACTCTTCTGACGATCTTGTGAAGTCTTCATTTTCTCCTTGATCTTCCTTACCTTAGCTAAGGTCTGTTGCACCATCTCTGGTCCGACAATCATATTTTCATCGTCCTTATACCAACACAAGGGCGTTTGGCACTTGCGCCCATATAAGGCGTCATATGGATCCATTCCAATACTTGCGTGGAAGCTATTGTTGTAGGTGAACTCAATCAGCGGAAGCACGTCGTCCCAACTTCCTCTATCATCTAATACACATGCTCTCAAAAGATCTTCCAAGGACTGATTCGTCCTTTCAGTCTGTCCGTCCGTTTGTGGATGGTGAGCTGAACTCAACCGTAGCTTCGTTCCCAAAGCTTCGTGTAATGCTCCCCAAAAATGTGATGTGAACTTCGGATCACGGTCTGATACAATGCTCGATGGTACCCCGTGTAACCTCACAATTTCAGCAATGTAGATCTCCGTTAGCTGATCTACCTTATAGGTGGTCCTTACCGGCAAAAAGTGAGCAGATTTAGTTAGTCGATCCACTATCACCCATATGGAATCATTCTTTCTCCTTGTCTTTGGTAATCCGGTTATAAAATCCATGGAAATGCTGTCCCACTTCCATTCAGGTATATCTAAAGGTTGCAACATCCCAGCAGGTCGCTGATGTTCCACCTTCGCTTTCTGACAAGTTAGACAAGTGGATACATATTCCGCCACATGTTTCTTCATTCCTGGCCACCAATAATTCTGCCTCAAATCCTGATACATCTTTGTTGCCCCAGGATGAATACTCAGCTTACTCTTATGCGCCTCTTCTAAAATCGTTTTCCGCATATCTGTAATTTCTGGTACACAAATCCTACCATTACACCGCAAAATATTATCTGCCCCAATCTTGAACTCAGTCGTCTTCCCTTGCACTAATAGATTCCTCTTCTCCTGAATTAAGACGTCATCTTGAGAATTTGCAATGTCCTCAAGTAGTCCACTCGAGATCTTAATCATTCCGAATTTCAAAATTCCCGGTGCAAACTCTACGTTCAAGTGCAAGTCTCTAAAAGCTTCCCACAACTCTTGTTGTCTAGCCATAATTAGTGAAGACACCGATACACTTCTTCTGCTCAACGCATCAGCCACTACATTGGCCTTCCCAGGGTGGTACTGCAGTGTGAAATCAAAATCCTTGAGAGTCTCCATCCATCGTCTCTGGCGCATGTTCAACTCCTTCTGATCAAACAAATATTTCAAGCTTTTATGGTCGCTGAACACGGTGAACGTGCACCCATATAAATAATGCCTCCAGATCTTTAATGCAAAAACAACCGCGGCAAGCTCCAAATCATGAGTAGGATAGTTCCTTTCGTGAATCTTCAATTGTCTCGAGGCATAAGCCACAGCTTTCTTGTGTTGCATCAGAACACATCCTAACCCTTGGTGAGATGCATCACAATAAACTTCATAGGGTTCTTCTGATTGCGGTAATACCAATACAGGTGAGGTCGTCAATTTTCTCTTTAGTAACTGGAAGTTTTCTTCACACTTCTCCGTCCATGCGAACGGTTGATCTTTTCTGGTAAGTTGTGTCAGTGGAGCCACAATCTTAGCAAAACCTTCGATAAACCTCCTGTAGTACCCTGCCAGTCCTACAAAACTCCGTATGTCAGTGACAGTATGAGGCTGTTTCCAAGCAAGAACCGCCTCAATCTTAGCCGGATCTACAGCGATTCCTTCCTTGGTTATCACATGTCTCAAGAAATTCACTTTCTCTAGCCAAAACTCACACTTCGACAGATTGGCATACAATCCCTTCTCGCGTAAAATCTCAAGAACTTGTCGTAAATGTTCTCCATGCTCTTCTTCAGTCCTTGAATAAATCAATATATCATCAATGAACACCACAAAGAATTTATCAAGGAATGAATTAAAGATTCTGTTCATGTAGTCCATGAAAATTGCCGGTGCATTGGTAACTCCAAACGGCATAACCAGGTATTCATAATGTCCATAGCGGGTTCTGAAAGCTGTTTTCTGAATGTCTCCTTCCCTTACTCGAATCTGATGGTAACCCGACTTCAAACTAATTGGACAAGAATAAGCCAAGGAATAAAGAAAATGACCTAAATGTTCATCCAATGACACAAACACACCTATTGGATGCACAAGATTGGTTAAAATCCCCAAATTGGACAAGAATAAACATAGGGAAAACGAAAATGACCTAAATGTTCATCCAATGACACAAATGAATTTATTTGATGCCCAAGATTGGTTTAAAACCCTAGTTGGAAGAATAAGTTTAGGTAGGACGAAAATGACCTAAATGTTCATCCAATAACACAAACAAACCTATTGGATGCACAAGATTGGTTAAAAACCTTAATTTGACTAGAATAAACCAAGGGAGGACGAAAATGACCTAAATGTTCATCCAATGACACAAACACACCTATTGGATGCACAAGATTGGTTAAAAACCATTGTTGGACAAGAAGAAGTCTAGGAAGGACGAAAATGACCTAAATGTTCATCCAATGACACAAATGAACTTATTTGATGCCCAAGATTGGTTAAAAACCCTAGTTGGACAAGAATAAGTTTAGGTAGGACGAAAATGACCTAAATGTTCATCCAATAAAACAAGCTCACCTATTGGATGCACAAGATTGGTTAAAAACCCTAATTGGACCAGAATAAACCTAGGGAGGACGAAAATGACCAAAATGCTAATCCAATGACACAAACACACCTATTGGATGCACAAGATTGGTTAAAAACCCTAATTGGACCAGAATAAACCTAGGGAGGACGAAAATGACATAAATGTTCATCCAATGATACTAATGTACTTATTGGATCCCCAAGGGTGGACGAAAATGACCAAAATGCTAATCCAATGACACAAACACACCTATTGTATGCACAAGATTGGTTAAAAACCCTAATTGGACTAGAATAAACCTAGGGAAGACGAAAATGACCTAAATGTTCATCCAATTACACAATTGAACTTATTGGATGCACAAGATTGGTTAAAAACCCTACTTGGACTAGAATAAACCTAGGGAGGACGAAAAGGACCTAAATGTTCATCCAATGACACAAACACAACTATTGAATGCACAAGATTGGTTCAAAACCCTAATTGGACTAGAATAAACCTAGGGAAGACGAAAATGACCTAAATGTTCATCCAATTACACAATTGAACTTATTGGATGCACAAGATTGGTTAAAAACCCTACTTGGACTAGAATAAACCTAGGGAGGACGAAAAGGACCTAAATGTTCATCCAATGACACAAACACAACTATTGAATGCACAAGATTGGTTCAAAACCCTAATTGGACTAGAATAAACCTAGGGAAGACGAAAATGACCTAAATGTTCATCCAATTACACAATTGAACTTATTGGATGCACAAGATTGGTTAAAAACCCTACTTGGACTAGAATAAACCTAGGGAGGACGAAAAGGACCTAAATGTTCATCCAATGACACAAACACAACTATTGAATGCACAAGATTGGTTCAAAACCCTAATTGGACTAGAATAAACCTAGGGAAGACGAAAATGACCTAAATGTTCATCCAATTACACAATTGAACTTATTGGATGCACAAGATTGGTTAAAAACCCTACTTGGACTAGAATAAACCTAGGGAGGACGAAAAGGACCTAAATGTTCATCCAATGACACAAACACAACTATTGAATGCACAAGATTGGTTCAAAACCCTAATTGGACTAGAATAAACCTAGGGAAGACGAAAATGACCTAAATGTTCATCCAATTACACAATTGAACTTATTGGATGCACAAGATTGGTTAAAAACCCTACTTGGACTAGAATAAACCTAGGGAGGACGAAAAGGACCTAAATGTTCATCCAATGACACAAACACAACTATTGAATGCACAAGATTGGTTCAAAACCCTAATTGGACTAGAATAAACCTAGGGAAGACGAAAATGACCTAAATGTTCATCCAATTACACAATTGAACTTATTGGATGCACAAGATTGGTTAAAAACCCTACTTGGACTAGAATAAACCTAGGGAGGACGAAAAGGACCTAAATGTTCATCCAATGACACAAACACAACTATTGAATGCACAAGATTGGTTCAAAACCCTAATTGGACTAGAATAAACCTAGGGAAGACGAAAATGACCTAAATGTTCATCCAATAACACAAACAAACCTATTGGATGCACAAGATTGGTTAAAAACCTTAATTTGACCAGAATACTCCAAGGGAGGACAAAAATGACCTAAATGTTCATCCAATGACACAAACACACCTATTGGATGCACAAGATTGGTTAAAAACCATAGTTGGACAAGAATAAGTCTAGGAAGGACGAAAATGACCTAAATGTTCATCCAATGACACAAACTCACCTATTGGATGCACAAGATTAGACAAAAACTCTAGATTAGTTAAACACACCTAGGGAAGACGAAAATGACCTAAATATTCGTCGAATGACACAAATGAACTTATTTGATGCCCAAGATTGGTTAAAAACCCTAGTTGGACAAGAATAAGTTTAGGTAGGACGAAATTGACCTAAATGTTCATCCAATGAAACAAACTCACCTATTGGATGCACATGATTGGTTAAAAACCCTAATTGGACAAGAATAAGCCAAGGATTGACGAAAATGACCTAAATGTTCATCCACTGACATAAACACACCTATTGGATGCACAAGATTGGTTAAAAATACTAATTGGACTAGAATAAACGTAGGGAGGACGAAAGTGACCTAAATGTTCATCCAATGATACTAATGAACTTATTGGATGCCCAAGGGAGGACGAAAATGACCTAAATGTTCATCCAACGACACAAACACACCTATTGTATGCATAAGATTGGTTAAAAACCCTAGTTGGATAAGAATAAGTCTAGGGAGGACGAAAATGACCTAAACGTTCATCCAATGACACAAACTCACCTATTGGATGCACAAGATTGGTTTAAAACCCTAATTGGACTAGAATAAACCTAGGGAGGACAAAAAGGACCTAAATGTTCATCCAACGACACAAACACACCTATTGTATGCATAAGATTGGTTAAAAACCCTAGTTGGATAAGAATAAGTCTAGGGAGGACGAAAATGACCTAAACGTTCATCCAATGACACAAACTCACCTATTGGATGCACAAGATTGGTTTAAAACCCTAATTGGACTAGAATAAACCTAGGGAGGACAAAAAGGACCTAAATGTTCATCCAACGACACAAACACACCTATTGTATGCATAAGATTGGTTAAAAACCCTAGTTGGATAAGAATAAGTCTAGGGAGGACGAAAATGACCTAAACGTTCATCCAATGACACAAACTCACCTATTGGATGCACAAGATTGGTTTAAAACCCTAATTGGACTAGAATAAACCTAGGGAGGACAAAAAGGACCTAAATGTTCATCCAACGACACAAACACACCTATTGTATGCATAAGATTGGTTAAAAACCCTAGTTGGATAAGAATAAGTCTAGGGAGGACGAAAATGACCTAAACGTTCATCCAATGACACAAACTCACCTATTGGATGCACAAGATTGGTTTAAAACCCTAATTGGACTAGAATAAACCTAGGGAGGACAAAAAGGACCTAAATGTTCATCCAACGACACAAACACACCTATTGTATGCATAAGATTGGTTAAAAACCCTAGTTGGATAAGAATAAGTCTAGGGAGGACGAAAATGACCTAAACGTTCATCCAATGACACAAACTCACCTATTGGATGCACAAGATTGGTTTAAAACCCTAATTGGACTAGAATAAACCTAGGGAGGACAAAAAGGACCTAAATGTTCATCCAACGACACAAACACACCTATTGTATGCATAAGATTGGTTAAAAACCCTAGTTGGATAAGAATAAGTCTAGGGAGGACGAAAATGACCTAAACGTTCATCCAATGACACAAACTCACCTATTGGATGCACAAGATTGGTTTAAAACCCTAATTGGACTAGAATAAACCTAGGGAGGACAAAAAGGACCTAAATGTTCATCCAACGACACAAACACACCTATTGTATGCATAAGATTGGTTAAAAACCCTAGTTGGATAAGAATAAGTCTAGGGAGGACGAAAATGACCTAAACGTTCATCCAATGACACAAACTCACCTATTGGATGCACAAGATTGGTTTAAAACCCTAATTGGACTAGAATAAACCTAGGGAGGACAAAAAGGACCTAAATGTTCATCCAACGACACAAACACACCTATTGTATGCATAAGATTGGTTAAAAACCATAGTTGGACAAGAATAAGTCTAGGATGGACGAAAATGACCTAAATGTTCATCCAATGACACAAATACACCTATCGGATGCACAAGATTAGACAAGAAACTCTAGATTAGTTAAACACACCTAGGGAAGACGAAAATGACCTAAATATTCGTCGAATGACACAAATGAACTTATTTGATGCCCAAGATTGGTTAAAAACCCTAGTTGGACAAGAATAAGTTTAGGTAGGACGAAACTGACCTAAATGTTCATCCAATGAAACAAACTCACCTATTGGATGCACAAGATTGGTTAAAAACCCTAATTCGACAAGGCCAAGGATTGACGAAAATGACCTAAATGTTCATCCACTAACATAAACACACCTATTGGATGCACAAGATTGGTTAAAAACACTAATTGGACTAGAATAAACGTAGGGAGGACGAAAGTGACCTAAATGTTCATCCAATGACACAAATGAACTTATTGGATGACCAAGATTGGTTAAAATCTCGAGTTGGATAAGAATAAGCCTATGGAGGACGAAAATGACCTAAATGTACATCCAATGATACTAATGAACTTATTGGATGCCCAAGGGTGGACGAAAAGGACCAAAATGTGCATCCAATGACACAAACACACCTATTGTATGCACAAGATTGGTTTAAAACCCTAATTGGACTAGAATAAACCAAGGGAGGACAAAAATGACCTAAATGTTCATCCAATGACAGAAAAGCACCTATTGGATGCACAAGATTGGTTAAAAACCCTAATTGGACTAGAATAAACCTAGGGAGGACGAAAAGGACCTAAATGTTCATCCAATGACACAAACACATCTATTTGATGCACAAGATTGGTTAAAAACCCTAGTTGGACAAGAATAAATTTAGGAATCACGAAAATGACCGAAATGTGCATCGAATGACACAAACACACCTATTGGATGCACAAGATTGGTTAAAAACCCTAGTTGGACAAGAATAAGTTTAGGAAGGACAAAAATGACCTAAATGTGCATCCAATGACACGAAAAGGACCTAAATGTTCATCCAATGACACAAACACATCTATTGGATGCACAAGATTGGTTAAAAACCCTAGTTGGACAAGAATACGTTTAGGTAGGACGAAAATGACCTAAACGTTCATCCAATGACACAAACACACGTATTGGATGCACAAGATTGGTTAAAAACCCTAGTTGGATAAGAATAAGTCTATGGAGGACGAAAATGACCTAAACATTCATCGGATGACACAAACAGACCTGTTGGATGCACAAGATTGGTTTAAAACCCTAATTGGACTAGAATAAACCAAGGGAGGACAAAAATGACCTAAATGTTCATCCAA
>NW_027339431.1:4709009-4713449 GCF_000331145.2 Cicer arietinum | reverse complement strand
CCAATGACACAAACACACCTATTGGATGCACAAGATTGGTTAAAAACCCAAATTGGACAAGAATAAACATAGGGAAGACGAAAATTACCTAAATGTTCATCCAATGCTCAAGATAGGATCAAAACCCTAATTGGACTAGAGTAAACCTAGGGCGGGTGAAAATGACCTAAATGTTCATCCAATGACACAAACACACCTATTGGATGCACAAGATTGGTTAAAAACCCTAATTGGATTAGAATAGGGAGGACGAAAAGGACCTAAATGTTCATCCAATGACACCAACACACCTGTTAGATACACAAGATTGGTGAAAAACCCAAGTTGGACAAGAATAAACCTAGGGATGCACAAGATTGGATCAAAACCCTAATAGGACTAGAATAAACCTAGGGCGGATGAAAATGACTTAAATGTTCATCCAATGACACAAACACACCTGTTGGATGCACAAGATTGGTAAAAAATTCTAGTTGGACCAGAGTAAGTCATGGTAGGACGAAGATGACCTAAATGTTCATCCAATGACATAAACACACCTATTGGATGCACAAGATTGGTTAAAAACCCTAGTTGGATAAGAATAAGTCTATGGAGGACGAAAATGACCTAAACATTCATCCAATGACACAAACACACCTATTGGATGCACAAGATTGGTTAAAAACCCTAGTTGGATAAGAATAAGTCTATGGAGGACGAAAATGACCTAAACATTCATCCAATGACACAAACACACCTATTGGATGCACAAGATTGGTTAAAAACCCTAGTTGGATAAGAATAAGTCTATGGAGGACGAAAATGACCTAAACATTCATCCAATGACACAAACACACCTATTGGATGCACAAGATTGGTTAAAAACCCTAGTTGGATAAGAATAAGTCTATGGAGGACGAAAATGACCTAAACATTCATCCAATGACACAAACACACCTATTGGATGCACAAGATTGGTTAAAAACCCTAGTTGGATAAGAATAAGTCTATGGAGGACGAAAATGACCTAAACATTCATCCAATGACACAAACACACCTATTGGATGCACAAGATTGGTTAAAAACCCTAGTTGGATAAGAATAAGTCTATGGAGGACGAAAATGACCTAAACATTCATCCAATGACACAAACACACCTATTGGATGCACAAGATTGGTTAAAAACCCTAGTTGGATAAGAATAAGTCTATGGAGGACGAAAATGACCTAAACATTCATCCAATGACACAAACACACCTATTGGATGCACAAGATTGGTTAAAAACCCTAGTTGGATAAGAATAAGTCTATGGAGGACGAAAATGACCTAAACATTCATCCAATGACACAAACACACCTATTGGATGCACAAGATTGGTTAAAAACCCTAGTTGGATAAGAATAAGTCTATGGAGGACGAAAATGACCTAAACATTCATCCAATGACACAAACACACCTATTGGATGCACAAGATTGGTTAAAAACCCTAGTTGGATAAGAATAAGTCTATGGAGGACGAAAATGACCTAAACATTCATCCAATGACACAAACACACCTATTGGATGCACAAGATTGGTTAAAAACCCTAGTTGGATAAGAATAAGTCTATGGAGGACGAAAATGACCTAAACATTCATCCAATGACACAAACACACCTATTGGATGCACAAGATTGGTTAAAAACCCTAGTTGGATAAGAATAAGTCTATGGAGGACGAAAATGACCTAAACATTCATCCAATGACACAAACACACCTATTGGATGCACAAGATTGGTTAAAAACCCTAGTTGGATAAGAATAAGTCTATGGAGGACGAAAATGACCTAAACATTCATCCAATGACACAAACACACCTATTGGATGCACAAGATTGGTTAAAAACCCTAGTTGGATAAGAATAAGTCTATGGAGGACGAAAATGACCTAAACATTCATCCAATGACACAAACACACCTATTGGATGCACAAGATTGGTTAAAAACCCTAGTTGGATAAGAATAAGTCTATGGAGGACGAAAATGACCTAAACATTCATCCAATGACACAAACACACCTATTGGATGCACAAGATTGGTTAAAAACCCTAGTTGGATAAGAATAAGTCTATGGAGGACGAAAATGACCTAAACATTCATCCAATGACACAAACACACCTATTGGATGCACAAGATTGGTTAAAAACCCTAGTTGGATAAGAATAAGTCTATGGAGGACGAAAATGACCTAAACATTCATCCAATGACACAAACACACCTATTGGATGCACAAGATTGGTTAAAAACCCTAGTTGGATAAGAATAAGTCTATGGAGGACGAAAATGACCTAAACATTCATCCAATGACACAAACACACCTATTGGATGCACAAGATTGGTTAAAAACCCTAGTTGGATAAGAATAAGTCTATGGAGGACGAAAATGACCTAAACATTCATCCAATGACACAAACACACCTATTGGATGCACAAGATTGGTTAAAAACCCTAGTTGGATAAGAATAAGTCTATGGAGGACGAAAATGACCTAAACATTCATCCAATGACACAAACACACCTATTGGATGCACAAGATTGGTTAAAAACCCTAGTTGGATAAGAATAAGTCTATGGAGGACGAAAATGACCTAAACATTCATCCAATGACACAAACACACCTATTGGATGCACAAGATTGGTTAAAAACCCTAGTTGGATAAGAATAAGTCTATGGAGGACGAAAATGACCTAAACATTCATCCAATGACACAAACACACCTATTGGATGCACAAGATTGGTTAAAAACCCTAGTTGGATAAGAATAAGTCTATGGAGGACGAAAATGACCTAAACATTCATCCAATGACACAAACACACCTATTGGATGCACAAGATTGGTTAAAAACCCTAGTTGGATAAGAATAAGTCTATGGAGGACGAAAATGACCTAAACATTCATCCAATGACACAAACACACCTATTGGATGCACAAGATTGGTTAAAAACCCTAGTTGGATAAGAATAAGTCTATGGAGGACGAAAATGACCTAAACATTCATCCAATGACACAAACACACCTATTGGATGCACAAGATTGGTTAAAAACCCTAGTTGGATAAGAATAAGTCTATGGAGGACGAAAATGACCTAAACATTCATCCAATGACACAAACACACCTATTGGATGCACAAGATTGGTTAAAAACCCTAGTTGGATAAGAATAAGTCTATGGAGGACGAAAATGACCTAAACATTCATCCAATGACACAAACACACCTATTGGATGCCCAAGATTGGTTTAAAACCCTAATTGGACTAGAATAAACCTAGGGAGGACGAAAAGGACCTAAATGTTCATCCAATGACACAAACACATCTATTTGATGCAGAAGATTGGTTAAAATCCCTAGTTGGACAAGAATAAATTTAGGAACCACGAAAATGACCGAAATGTGCATCCAATGACACAAACACACCTATTGGATGCACAAGATTGGCTAAAAACCCTAATTGGATAAGAATAAACCAAGGGAGGACTAAAATGACCTAAATGTTCATCCAATGACACAAACACACGTATTGGATGCACAATATTGGTTAAAAACCCTAATTGGACTAAAATAAACCTAGGGAGGACGAAAAGGACCTAAATGTTCATCCAATGACACAAACACATCTATTGGATGCACAAGATTGGTTAAAAACCGTAGTTGGACAAGAATAAATTTAGGAAGGACGAAAATGACCTAAATGTTCATCCAATGTTACAAACTTACCTATTGGATGCACAAGATTGGTAAAAAAACCCTAATTGGACTAGAATAAACCTAGGGAGGACGAAAATGACCTAAATGTGCATCCAATGACACAAACACATCTATTGGATGCACAAGATTGGCTAAAAACCCTAATTGGACAAGAATAAACCAAGGGCTAATTGGACTAGAATAAACCTAGGGAGGACGAAAATGACCTAAATGTGCATCCAATGACACAAACACATCTATTGGATGCACAAGATTGGCTAAAAACCCTAATTGGACAAGAATAAACCAAGGGCTAATTGGACTAGAATAAACCTAGGGTGGACGAAAATGACCTAAATGTTCATCCAATGACACAAATGAACTTATTGAATTCCCAAGATTGGGTAAAAACCCTAGCTGGACAAGAATAAACCAAGGGTGGACAAAAATGACCTAAATGTTCATCCAATGAAACAAACACACCATTGTATGCACAAGATTGGTTAAAAACGCTAGTTGGATAAGAATAAGTCTAGGGAAGACGAAAATGACCTAAACGTTCATCCAATGATACAAACACACCTATTGGATGCACAAGATTGGTTAAAAACACTAGTTGGATAAGAATAAGTCTATGGAGGACGAAAATGACCTAAATGTTCATCCAATGACACAAACACACCTATTGAATGCACAAGATTGGTTAAAAACCCTAATTGGACTAGAATTAT
>NW_027339431.1:4707092-4708216 GCF_000331145.2 Cicer arietinum | reverse complement strand
AATTGGACTAGAATAAAGCTAGGGAGGAAGAAAATGACCTAAATGTTCATCCAATGACACAAACACATCTATTGGATGCACAAGATTGGTTAAAAACCCTAGTTGGACAAGAATAAGTTTAGGAAGGACGAAAATAACCTAAATGTGTATCCAATGACACAAACACATCTATTGGATGCACAAGATTTGTCAAAAACCCTAATTGGACTAGAATAAACCTAGGGAGCACGAAAATGACCTTAATGTTCGTCCAATGACACAAATGAACTTATTGGATGCACAAGATTGGTTAAAAACCATAGTTGGACAAGATTAAGTCTAGGAAGTACGAAAATGACCTAAATGTTCATCCAAAGACACAAACACACCTATTGGATGCAAAAGATTAGACAAAAACTCTAGATTAGTTAAACACACCTAGGGAAGACGAAAATGACCTAAATGTTCGTCGAATGACACAAATGAACTTTTTTGATGCCCAAGATTGGTTAAAAACCCTAGTTGGACAAGAATAAGTTTAGGTAGGACGAAAATGAACTAAATGTTCATCCAATGAAACAAACTCACCTATTAGATGCACAAGATTAGTAAAAAACCCTAGTTGGTTAAGAATAAATCTAGGCAGGACGAAAATGACGTTAATGTTCATCAAATGACACAAACACACCTATTGGATGCACAAGATTGGTTAAAAACCCTAACTGCACAAGAATAAGCCTAGGGAGGACGAAAATGACCTAAATGTTCATCCAATGACACAAACACACCTATTGGATGCACAAGATTGGTTAAAAACCCTAATTGGATTACAATTATCCTATGGAGGACGAAAATGACCTAAATGTTCATCCAATGACACCAACACACCTGTTAGATACACAAGATTGGTGAAAAACCCAAGTTGGACAAGAATAAACCTAGGGATGCACAAGATTGGATCAAAACCCTAATTGGACTAGAATAAACCTAGGGCGGATGAAAATGACCTAAATGTTCATCCAATGACACAAACACACCTGTTGGATGCACAAGATTGGTAAAAAATTCTAGTTAGACAAGAGTAAGTCATGGTAGGACGAAGATGACCTTAATGTTCATCCAATGACACAAACACACCTATTGGA
>NW_027339431.1:4702481-4706592 GCF_000331145.2 Cicer arietinum | reverse complement strand
ATGCACAAGATTGGTTAAAAACCCTAATTGGACTAGAATAAACCTATGGTGGACGAAAATGACCTAAACGTTCATCCAATGACAGAAACAGACCTATTGTATACACAAGATTGGTTAAAAACCCTAGTTGGATAAGAATAAGTCTAGGGAGAACGAAAATGACCTAAACGTTCATCCAATGATACAAACACACCTATTGGATGCACAAGATTGGTTAAAAACCCTAATTGGACTAGAATAAACCTAGGGAAGACGAAAATGACCTAAATGTTCATCCAATGACACAAACACATCTATTGGATGCACAAGATTGGTTAAAAACCATAGTTGGACAAGAATAAGTCTAGGAAGGACGAAAAGGACCTAAATGTTCATCCAATGACACAAACACAACTATTGGATGCCCAAATTTGTTAAAAACCCTAGATTAGTTAAACACACCTAGGGAGGACGAAAATGACCTAAATGTTCATCCAATGACACAAATGAACTTATTGGACTCTCAAGATTGGTTAAAAACCCTAATTGGACAAGAATAGGGCAAGGGTAGACGAAAATGAGCTAAATATTCATCCAATGACACAAACACACCTATTGTATGCACAAGATTGGTTAAAAACCCTAATTGGACAAGAATAAGCCAAGGAATGACGAAAATGACCTAAACGTTCATCAAATGACACAAACACACCTACTGGATGCACAAGATTGGTTAAAAACCGTAGTTGGAGAAGAATAAGTATAGGAAGGACAAAAATGACCTAAATGTGCATCCAATGACACAAACACACCTATTGCATGCACAAGATTGGTTAAAAACCCTAATTGGACAAGAATAAGCCAAGGAATGACGAAAATGACCTAAATGTTCATCCAATGACACAAACACACCTATTGGATGCACAAGATTGGTTAAAAACCCTAATTGGACTAGAATAAAACTAGGGTGGACGAAAATGACCTAAATGTTCATCCAATGACACAAACACACCTATTGGATGCACAAGATTGGTTAAAAACCATAGTTGGACAAGAATATGTCTAGGAAGGACGAAAATGACCTAAATGTTCATCCAATGACACAAACACACCAATTGGATGCACAAATTAGTTAAAAACCCTAGATTACTTAAAACACCTACGGAGGACGAAAATGACCTAAATATGCATCCAATGACACAAACAAACCTATTGGATGCACAAGATTGGTTAAAAACCCTAATTGGACAAGAATAAGCCTAGGGAGGACGAAAATGACCTAAATGTTCATCCAATGACACAAATGAACTTATTGGATGCCCAAGATTGGTTAAAAACCCTAATTGGACAAGAATAAGCCTAGGGAGGACGAAAATGACCTAAATGTTCATCCAATGACACAAATGAACTTATTGGATGCCCAAGATTGGTTAAAAACCCTAATTGGACAAGAATAAGCCTAGGGAGGACGAAAATGACCTAAATGTTCATCCAATGACACAAATGAACTTATTGGATGCCCAAGATTGGTTAAAAACCCTAATTGGACAAGAATAAGCCTAGGGAGGACGAAAATGACCTAAATGTTCATCCAATGACACAAATGAACTTATTGGATGCCCAAGATTGGTTAAAAACCCTAATTGGACAAGAATAAGCCTAGGGAGGACGAAAATGACCTAAATGTTCATCCAATGACACAAATGAACTTATTGGATGCCCAAGATTGGTTAAAAACCCTAATTGGACAAGAATAAGCCTAGGGAGGACGAAAATGACCTAAATGTTCATCCAATGACACAAATGAACTTATTGGATGCCCAAGATTGGTTAAAAACCCTAATTGGACAAGAATAAGCCTAGGGAGGACGAAAATGACCTAAATGTTCATCCAATGACACAAATGAACTTATTGGATGCCCAAGATTGGTTAAAAACCCTAATTGGACAAGAATAAGCCTAGGGAGGACGAAAATGACCTAAATGTTCATCCAATGACACAAATGAACTTATTGGATGCCCAAGATTGGTTAAAAACCCTAATTGGACAAGAATAAGCCTAGGGAGGACGAAAATGACCTAAATGTTCATCCAATGACACAAATGAACTTATTGGATGCCCAAGATTGGTTAAAAACCCTAATTGGACAAGAATAAGCCTAGGGAGGACGAAAATGACCTAAATGTTCATCCAATGACACAAATGAACTTATTGGATGCCCAAGATTGGTTAAAAACCCTAATTGGACAAGAATAAGCCTAGGGAGGACGAAAATGACCTAAATGTTCATCCAATGACACAAATGAACTTATTGGATGCCCAAGATTGGTTAAAAACCCTAATTGGACAAGAATAAGCCTAGGGAGGACGAAAATGACCTAAATGTTCATCCAATGACACAAATGAACTTATTGGATGCCCAAGATTGGTTAAAAACCCTAATTGGACAAGAATAAGCCTAGGGAGGACGAAAATGACCTAAATGTTCATCCAATGACACAAATGAACTTATTGGATGCCCAAGATTGGTTAAAAACCCTAATTGGACAAGAATAAGCCTAGGGAGGACGAAAATGACCTAAATGTTCATCCAATGACACAAATGAACTTATTGGATGCCCAAGATTGGTTAAAAACCCTAATTGGACAAGAATAAGCCTAGGGAGGACGAAAATGACCTAAATGTTCATCCAATGACACAAATGAACTTATTGGATGCCCAAGATTGGTTAAAAACCCTAATTGGACAAGAATAAGCCTAGGGAGGACGAAAATGACCTAAATGTTCATCCAATGACACAAATGAACTTATTGGATGCCCAAGATTGGTTAAAAACCCTAATTGGACAAGAATAAGCCTAGGGAGGACGAAAATGACCTAAATGTTCATCCAATGACACAAATGAACTTATTGGATGCCCAAGATTGGTTAAAAACCCTAATTGGACAAGAATAAGCCTAGGGAGGACGAAAATGACCTAAATGTTCATCCAATGACACAAATGAACTTATTGGATGCCCAAGATTGGTTAAAAACCCTAATTGGACAAGAATAAGCCTAGGGAGGACGAAAATGACCTAAATGTTCATCCAATGACACAAATGAACTTATTGGATGCCCAAGATTGGTTAAAAACCCTAATTGGACAAGAATAAGCCTAGGGAGGACGAAAATGACCTAAATGTTCATCCAATGACACAAATGAACTTATTGGATGCCCAAGATTGGTTAAAAACCCTAATTGGACAAGAATAAGCCTAGGGAGGACGAAAATGACCTAAATGTTCATCCAATGACACAAATGAACTTATTGGATGCCCAAGATTGGTTAAAAACCCTAATTGGACAAGAATAAGCCTAGGGAGGACGAAAATGACCTAAATGTTCATCCAATGACACAAATGAACTTATTGGATGCCCAAGATTGGTTAAAAACCCTAATTGGACAAGAATAAGCCTAGGGAGGACGAAAATGACCTAAATGTTCATCCAATGACACAAATGAACTTATTGGATGCCCAAGATTGGTTAAAAACCCTAATTGGACAAGAATAAGCCTAGGGAGGACGAAAATGACCTAAATGTTCATCCAATGACACAAATGAACTTATTGGATGCCCAAGATTGGTTAAAAACCCTAATTGGACAAGAATAAGCCTAGGGAGGACGAAAATGACCTAAATGTTCATCCAATGACACAAATGAACTTATTGGATGCCCAAGATTGGTTAAAAACCCTAATTGGACAAGAATAAGCCTAGGGAGGACGAAAATGACCTAAATGTTCATCCAATGACACAAATGAACTTATTGGATGCACAAGATTGGTTAAAAACACTAATTGGACTAGAATATACGTAGGGAGGACGAAAGTGATCTAAATGTTCATCCAATTACACAAATGAACTTATTGGATGACCAAGATCGGTTAAAAACCCTAGTTGGACAAGAATAAGTTTAGGTAGGACGAAAATGACCTAAACGTTCAACGAATGACACAAACACACCTATTGGATGCACAAGATTGGTTAAAAACCCTAATTGGACTAGAATAAACCAAGGGAGGACAAAAATGACATAAATGTTCATCCAATGACACAAACACACCTATTGGATGCACAAGATTGGTT
>NW_027339431.1:4701269-4702097 GCF_000331145.2 Cicer arietinum | reverse complement strand
ACAAATACACATTTTGGATGCAAAAGATTTGTTAAAAACCTTAATTGGACTAGAATAAATCTAGGGAGGACGAAAATGACCTAAATGTTCATCGAATGACACAAATGAACTTATTGGATGCCCATGATTGGTTAAAAACCCTAATTGGACAAGAATAAGGCAAGGGTTAACGAAAATGACCTAAATGTTCATGCAATGACACAAACACACCTATTGTATGCACAAGACTGGTTAAACACCCTAGTTGGATAAGAATAAGTCGATGGAGGAAGAAAATGACCTAAACGTTCATCAAATGACACAAACACACCTATTGGATGCACAAGATTGGTTAAAAACCCTAGTTGGACAAGAATAAGTTTAGGAAGGACAAAATGACTTAAATGTGCATCCAATGACACAAACACATCTATTGGATGCACAAGATTGATTAAAAACCCTAGTTGGACAAGAATAAGTTTAGGAAGGACAAAATGACTTAAATGTGCATCCAATGACACAAACACATCTATTGGATGCACAAGATTGATTAAAAACCCTAGTTGGACAAGAATAAGTTTAGGAAGGACAAAATGACTTAAATGTGCATCCAATGACACAAACACATCTATTGGATGCACAAGATTGGTTAAAAACCCTAGTTGGACAAGAATAAGTTTAGGAAGGACAAAATGACTTAAATGTGCATCCAATGACACAAACAGACCGATTGGATGCACAAGATTGGTTAAAAACCCTAATTGGACTAGAATAAACCTAGGGAGGACGAAAATGACCTTAATGTTCATCCAATGACACAAATGAACTTATTGGATTCCCAAGATTGGG
>NW_027339431.1:4700692-4701015 GCF_000331145.2 Cicer arietinum | reverse complement strand
CACACCTATTGGATGCACAAGATTGGTTAAAAACCCTAATTGGACTAGAATAATCCTAGGGAGGACGAAAATGACCTAAATGTTCATCCAATGACACAAACACACCTATTGGATGCACAAGATTGGTTAAAAACCCTAGTTGGACAAGAATAAGTTTAGGAAGGATGAAAATGACCTAAATGAACATCCAATGACACAAACACATCTATTGGACGCACAAGATTGATTAAAAACCCTAATTGGACTAGGATAAACCTAGGAAGCACGAAAATGACCTAAATGTTCATCCAATGACACAAATGAACTCATTGGATGCCCAAGAT
>NW_027339431.1:4698392-4700635 GCF_000331145.2 Cicer arietinum | reverse complement strand
ACTTATTGGATGCACAAGATTGGTTACAAACCCTAATTGGACAAGAATGAGCCAAGGAAGGACGAAAATGACCTAGATGTTCATCCAATGACACAAACACACCTATTGGATGCACAAGATTTGTTAAAAACCCTAATTGGACAAGAATAAACCTAGGGAGGACGAAAATGACCTAAATGTTCATCCAATGACACAAATGAACTCATTGGATGCCCAAGATTGGTTAAAGACCCTAATTGGACAAGAATAGGACAAGGGTGGACAAAAATGACCTAAATGTTCATCCAATGACACAAACACACCTATTGTATGCGCAAAATGGATAAAAACCCTAGTTGGATAAGAATAAGTCTATGGAGGACGAAAATGACCTAAACGTTCATCCATTGACACAAACACACCTATTGGATGCACAAGATTGGTTAAAAACCATAATTGGACTAGAATTATCCTAGGGAGGACGAAAATGACCTAAATGTTTATCCAATGACACAAACACACCTATTAGATGCACAAGATTGGTTAAAAACCATAATTGGACTAGAATTATCCTAGGGAGGACGAAAATGACCTAAATGTTTATCCAATGACACAAACACACCTATTAGATGCACAAGATTGGTTAAAAACCATAATTGGACTAGAATTATCCTAGGGAGGACGAAAATGACCTAAATGTTTATCCAATGACACAAACACACCTATTAGATGCACAAGATTGGTTAAAAACCATAATTGGACTAGAATTATCCTAGGGAGGACGAAAATGACCTAAATGTTTATCCAATGACACAAACACACCTATTAGATGCACAAGATTGGTTAAAAACCATAATTGGACTAGAATTATCCTAGGGAGGACGAAAATGACCTAAATGTTTATCCAATGACACAAACACACCTATTGGATGCACAAGATTGGTTAAAAACCCTAATTGGACGAGAATAAACCTAGGGAGGAAGCAAATGACCTAAATGTTCATCCCATGACACAAATGAACTTATTGGATGCCCAAGATTGGTTAAAAACCCTAATTGGACAAGAATAGGACAAGGGTGGACGAAAATGACCTAAATGTTCATCCAATGAAACAAACTCACCTATTGGATGCACAAGATTGGTTAAAAACCCTAATTGGACTAGAATAAACCTAGGGAAGACGAAAATGACATAAATGTTCATCCAATGACACAAACACATCTATTGGATGCACAAGATTGGTTAAAAACCCTAATTGGACTAGAATAAACCTAGGGAAGACGAAAATGACATAAATGTTCATCCAATGACACAAACACATCTATTGGATGCACAAGATTGGTTAAAAACCCTAATTGGACTAGAATAAACCTAGGGAAGACGAAAATGACATAAATGTTCATCCAATGACACAAACACATCTATTGGATGCACAAGATTGGTTAAAAACCATATTTGGACAAGAATAAGTCTAGGAAGGACGAAAAGGTCCTAAATGTTCATCCAATGACACAAACACAACTATTGGATGCACAAATTTGTTAAAAACCCTAGATTAGTTAAACACACCTAGGGAGGCCGAAAATGACCTAAATGTTCATCCAATGACACAAACACAACTATTGGATGCACAAATTTGTTAAAAACCCTAGATTAGTTAAACACACCTAGGGAGGCCGAAAATGACCTAAATGTTCATCCAATGACACAAACACAACTATTGGATGCACAAATTTGTTAAAAACCCTAGATTAGTTAAACACACCTAGGGAGGACGAAAATGACCTAAATGTTCATCCAATGACACAAATGAACCTATTGGACTCTCAAGATTGGTTAAAAAAGGTTAAAAACCTTAATTGGACAAGAATAAGCCTAGGGAGGGCGAAAATGACCTAAATGTTCATCCAATGACACAAATGAACTTATGGGATGCACAAGATTGATTAAAAACCTTAATTGGACAAGAAAAAGCCTAGGGAGGACGAAAATGACCTAAATGTTCATGCGATAGCACAAACGCGCCTATTGGATACACAAGATTTGTTAAGAACCCTAATTGGAATATAATAAACCCAGGGAGGATGAAAATGACCTAAATGTTCATCCAATGACACAAATGAACTTATTGGATGCCCAAGATTAGGTAAAAACCCTAATTGGACAAGAATAGCCAAGGGTGGACGAAAATGATCTAAATGTTCATCCAATGCCACAAACACACCTATTGTATGCACAAGATTGGTTAAAAACCCTAATTGGA
>NW_027339431.1:4691070-4697549 GCF_000331145.2 Cicer arietinum | reverse complement strand
AAACACATCTATAGGATGCACAAGATTGGTTAAAAACCCGAATTGGACTAGAATAAACCTAGGGGAACGAAAATAACCAAAATGTTCATCCAATGACACAAATGAACTTATTGGATGCACACAATTGGGTAAAAACCTTAATTAGACAAGAATAAGCCAAGGAATGACTAAAATGACCTAAATGTTCATCCAATGACACAAATGAACTTATTGGATGCACAATTGGGTAAAAACCTTAATTAGACAAGAATAAGCCAAGGAATGACTAAAATGACCTAAATGTTCATCCACACACCTATTGGATGCACAAGATTGGTTAAAAACCCTAATTGGACTAGAATAAAGCTAGGGTGGACGAAAAAGACCTAAATGTTTATCCAATGACACAAACACACCTATTGGATGCACAAGATTGGTTAAAAACCATAGTTGGACAAGAATAAGTCTAGGAAGGACGAAAATGACCTAAATGTTCATCCAATGACACAAACATACCTATTGGATGCACAAATTAGTTAAAAACCCTAGATTACTTAAAACACCTACGAAGGACGAAAATGACCTTAATGTGCATCCAATGACACAAACAAACCTATTGGATGCCCAAGATTGGTTAAAAACCCTAATTGGACAAGCATATGCCAAGGATTGACGATAATGACCTAAATGTTCATCCACTAACACAAACACACCTATTGGATGCACAAGAATGGTTAAAAACCCTAATTGGACTAGAATAAATGTAGGGAGGACGAAAGTGACCTAAATGTTCATCCAATGACACAAATGAACTTATTGGATGCCCAATATTGGTTAAAACCCCTAGTTGGACAAGAATAAGTTTAGGTAGGACGAAAATGACCTAAACATTCATCGAATGACACAAACAGACCTATTGGATGCACAAGATTGGTTAAAAACCCTAATTGGACTAGAATTAACCTAGTGATGACGAAAATGACCTAAATGTTCATCCACTAACACAAACACACCTATTGGATGCACAAGATTGGTTAAAAACCCTAATTGGACTACAATAAACCTAGGGAGGACGAAAATAACCTAAATGTTCATCCAATGAAAGAAACTTACCTATTGGATGCACAAGATTGGTAAAAAACCCTAATTTGGACTAGAATAAACCTAGGGAGGACGAAAAGGACCTAAATGTTCATCCAATGACACAAATGAACTTATTGGATGCCCAAAATTGGTTAAAAACCCTAATTGGACAAGAATAAGTCTATGGAGGACGAAAATGACCTAAATGTTCATCCAATGACACAAACACACCTATTGAATGCACTAGATTGGTTAAAAACCCTAATTGGACTAGAATAAACCTAGGGAGGACGAAAATGACCTAAATGTTCATCCAATGACACAAACACACCTATTGTATGCACTAGATTGGTTAAAAACCCTAATTGGACTAGAATAAACCTAGGGAGGACGAAAATGACCTAAATGTTCATCCAATGACACAAACACACCTATTGTATGCACTAGATTGGTTAAAAACCCTAATTGGACTAGAATAAACCTAGGGAGGACGAAAATGACCTAAATGTTCATCCAATGATACAAACACACCTATTGTATGCACAAGATTGGTTAAAAACCCTAGTTGGATAAGAATAAGTCTAGGGAAGACGAAAATGACCTAAACGTTCATCCAATGATACAAACACACCTATTGGATGCACAAGATTGGTTAAAAACCCTAATTGCACTAGAATAATCCTAGGGAGGCCGAAAATGACCTAAAAGTTCATCCAATGACACAAACACATCTATTAGATGCATAAGATTGGTTAAAAACCCTTGTTGGACAAGAATAAGTTTAGGAAGGACGAAAATGACCTAAATGTGCATCCAATGACACAAACACATCTATTGGATGCACAAGATTGGTTAAAAACCCTAGTTGGACAAGAATAAGTTTAGGAAGGACGAAAATGACCTAAATGTGCATCCAATGACACAAACGCATCTATTGGATGCACAAGATTGGTTAAAAACCCTAGTTGGACAAGAATAAGTTTAGGAAGGACGAAAATGACCTAAATGTGCATCCAATGACACAAACGCATCTATTGGATGCACAAGATTGGTTAAAAACCCTAGTTGGACAAGAATAAGTTTAGGAAGGACGAAAATGACCTAAATGTGCATCCAATGACACAAACGCATCTATTGGATGCACAAGATTGGTTAAAAACCCTAGTTGGACAAGAATAAGTTTAGGAAGGACGAAAATGACCTAAATGTGCATCCAATGACACAAACGCATCTATTGGATGCACAAGATTGGTTAAAAACCCTAGTTGGACAAGAATAAGTTTAGGAAGGACGAAAATGACCTAAATGTGCATCCAATGACACAAACGCATCTATTGGATGCACAAGATTGGTTAAAAACCCTAGTTGGACAAGAATAAGTTTAGGAAGGACGAAAATGACCTAAATGTGCATCCAATGACACAAACGCATCTATTGGATGCACAAGATTGGTTAAAAACCCTAGTTGGACAAGAATAAGTTTAGGAAGGACGAAAATGACCTAAATGTGCATCCAATGACACAAACGCATCTATTGGATGCACAAGATTGGTTAAAAACCCTAGTTGGACAAGAATAAGTTTAGGAAGGACGAAAATGACCTAAATGTGCATCCAATGACACAAACGCATCTATTGGATGCACAAGATTGGTTAAAAACCCTAGTTGGACAAGAATAAGTTTAGGAAGGACGAAAATGACCTAAATGTGCATCCAATGACACAAACGCATCTATTGGATGCACAAGATTGGTTAAAAACCCTAGTTGGACAAGAATAAGTTTAGGAAGGACGAAAATGACCTAAATGTGCATCCAATGACACAAACGCATCTATTGGATGCACAAGATTGGTTAAAAACCCTAGTTGGACAAGAATAAGTTTAGGAAGGACGAAAATGACCTAAATGTGCATCCAATGACACAAACGCATCTATTGGATGCACAAGATTGGTTAAAAACCCTAGTTGGACAAGAATAAGTTTAGGAAGGACGAAAATGACCTAAATGTGCATCCAATGACACAAACGCATCTATTGGATGCACAAGATTGGTTAAAAACCCTAGTTGGACAAGAATAAGTTTAGGAAGGACGAAAATGACCTAAATGTGCATCCAATGACACAAACGCATCTATTGGATGCACAAGATTGGTTAAAAACCCTAGTTGGACAAGAATAAGTTTAGGAAGGACGAAAATGACCTAAATGTGCATCCAATGACACAAACGCATCTATTGGATGCACAAGATTGGTTAAAAACCCTAGTTGGACAAGAATAAGTTTAGGAAGGACGAAAATGACCTAAATGTGCATCCAATGACACAAACGCATCTATTGGATGCACAAGATTGGTTAAAAACCCTAGTTGGACAAGAATAAGTTTAGGAAGGACGAAAATGACCTAAATGTGCATCCAATGACACAAACGCATCTATTGGATGCACAAGATTGGTTAAAAACCCTAGTTGGACAAGAATAAGTTTAGGAAGGACGAAAATGACCTAAATGTGCATCCAATGACACAAACGCATCTATTGGATGCACAAGATTGGTTAAAAACCCTAGTTGGACAAGAATAAGTTTAGGAAGGACGAAAATGACCTAAATGTGCATCCAATGACACAAACGCATCTATTGGATGCACAAGATTGGTTAAAAACCCTAGTTGGACAAGAATAAGTTTAGGAAGGACGAAAATGACCTAAATGTGCATCCAATGACACAAACGCATCTATTGGATGCACAAGATTGGTTAAAAACCCTAGTTGGACAAGAATAAGTTTAGGAAGGACGAAAATGACCTAAATGTGCATCCAATGACACAAACGCATCTATTGGATGCACAAGATTGGTTAAAAACCCTAGTTGGACAAGAATAAGTTTAGGAAGGACGAAAATGACCTAAATGTGCATCCAATGACACAAACGCATCTATTGGATGCACAAGATTGGTTAAAAACCCTAGTTGGACAAGAATAAGTTTAGGAAGGACGAAAATGACCTAAATGTGCATCCAATGACACAAACGCATCTATTGGATGCACAAGATTGGTTAAAAACCCTAGTTGGACAAGAATAAGTTTAGGAAGGACGAAAATGACCTAAATGTGCATCCAATGACACAAACGCATCTATTGGATGCACAAGATTGGTTAAAAACCCTAGTTGGACAAGAATAAGTTTAGGAAGGACGAAAATGACCTAAATGTGCATCCAATGACACAAACGCATCTATTGGATGCACAAGATTGGTTAAAAACCCTAGTTGGACAAGAATAAGTTTAGGAAGGACGAAAATGACCTAAATGTGCATCCAATGACACAAACGCATCTATTGGATGCACAAGATTGGTTAAAAACCCTAGTTGGACAAGAATAAGTTTAGGAAGGACGAAAATGACCTAAATGTGCATCCAATGACACAAACGCATCTATTGGATGCACAAGATTGGTTAAAAACCCTAGTTGGACAAGAATAAGTTTAGGAAGGACGAAAATGACCTAAATGTGCATCCAATGACACAAACGCATCTATTGGATGCACAAGATTGGTTAAAAACCCTAGTTGGACAAGAATAAGTTTAGGAAGGACGAAAATGACCTAAATGTGCATCCAATGACACAAACGCATCTATTGGATGCACAAGATTGGTTAAAAACCCTAGTTGGACAAGAATAAGTTTAGGAAGGACGAAAATGACCTAAATGTGCATCCAATGACACAAACGCATCTATTGGATGCACAAGATTGGTTAAAAACCCTAGTTGGACAAGAATAAGTTTAGGAAGGACGAAAATGACCTAAATGTGCATCCAATGACACAAACGCATCTATTGGATGCACAAGATTGGTTAAAAACCCTAGTTGGACAAGAATAAGTTTAGGAAGGACGAAAATGACCTAAATGTGCATCCAATGACACAAACGCATCTATTGGATGCACAAGATTGGTTAAAAACCCTAGTTGGACAAGAATAAGTTTAGGAAGGACGAAAATGACCTAAATGTGCATCCAATGACACAAACGCATCTATTGGATGCACAAGATTGGTTAAAAACCCTAGTTGGACAAGAATAAGTTTAGGAAGGACGAAAATGACCTAAATGTGCATCCAATGACACAAACGCATCTATTGGATGCACAAGATTGGTTAAAAACCCTAGTTGGACAAGAATAAGTTTAGGAAGGACGAAAATGACCTAAATGTGCATCCAATGACACAAACGCATCTATTGGATGCACAAGATTGGTTAAAAACCCTAGTTGGACAAGAATAAGTTTAGGAAGGACGAAAATGACCTAAATGTGCATCCAATGACACAAACGCATCTATTGGATGCACAAGATTGGTTAAAAACCCTAGTTGGACAAGAATAAGTTTAGGAAGGACGAAAATGACCTAAATGTGCATCCAATGACACAAACGCATCTATTGGATGCACAAGATTGGTTAAAAACCCTAGTTGGACAAGAATAAGTTTAGGAAGGACGAAAATGACCTAAATGTGCATCCAATGACACAAACGCATCTATTGGATGCACAAGATTGGTTAAAAACCCTAGTTGGACAAGAATAAGTTTAGGAAGGACGAAAATGACCTAAATGTGCATCCAATGACACAAACGCATCTATTGGATGCACAAGATTGGTTAAAAACCCTAGTTGGACAAGAATAAGTTTAGGAAGGACGAAAATGACCTAAATGTGCATCCAATGACACAAACGCATCTATTGGATGCACAAGATTGGTTAAAAACCCTAGTTGGACAAGAATAAGTTTAGGAAGGACGAAAATGACCTAAATGTGCATCCAATGACACAAACGCATCTATTGGATGCACAAGATTGGTTAAAAACCCTAGTTGGACAAGAATAAGTTTAGGAAGGACGAAAATGACCTAAATGTGCATCCAATGACACAAACGCATCTATTGGATGCACAAGATTGGTTAAAAACCCTAGTTGGACAAGAATAAGTTTAGGAAGGACGAAAATGACCTAAATGTGCATCCAATGACACAAACGCATCTATTGGATGCACAAGATTGGTTAAAAACCCTAGTTGGACAAGAATAAGTTTAGGAAGGACGAAAATGACCTAAATGTGCATCCAATGACACAAACACATCTATTGGATGCACAACATTGGTTAAAAACCCTAGTTGGACAAGAATATGTGTAGCAAGGACTAAAAAAGACCTAAATGTGCATCCAATGACACAAACAAACCTATTGGATGCACAAGATTGGATAAAAATCCTAGTTGGATAAGAATAAGTCTATGGAGGACGAAAATGACCTAAATGTTGATCCACTGACACAAACACACCTATTGGATGCACAAGATTGGTTAAAAACCCTAATTGGACTAGAATAAACCTATGGAGGACGAAAATGACCTAAATGTTCATCCA
>NW_027339431.1:4690243-4690570 GCF_000331145.2 Cicer arietinum | reverse complement strand
TAAAAACCCTAATTGGACAAGAATAAGCCAAGGGATGACAAAATGACCTAAATGTTCATCCAATGACACAAACATACCTATTGGATCCACAAGATTGGTGAAAAACCTTAGTTCGACACGAATAAGCCAAGGGAGGACGAAAATGACCTGAATGTTCATCCAATGACACAAACACACCTATCGGATGCACAAGATTGGTTAAAAACTCTAATTGGACTAGAATAAACATAGAGAGGACAAAAATGACTTAAATGTTCATCCAATGACACAAACACACCTATTGGATGCACAAGATTGGTTAAAAACCCTAATTGGACTAGAATAAAC
>NW_027339431.1:4683892-4689949 GCF_000331145.2 Cicer arietinum | reverse complement strand
AGGACGAAAATGACCTAAATGTTCATCCAATGACACAAACACACCTATTGGTTGCACAAGATTGGTTAAAAACCCTAATTGGGCAAGAATAAGCCAAGGGAAGACGAAAATGCCCTAAATGTTCATCCGATGACACAAACACACCTATTGGATGCACAAGATTGGTTAAAAACACTAATTGGACTAGAATAAACCTAGGGAGGATGAAAATGACCTAAATTGTCATCCAATGACATAAATGAACTTATTGGATGCACAAGATTGGTTAAAAACCCTAGTTGGACAAGAATAAGTCTACGAAGGACGAAAATGACCTAAATGTTCATCCAATGACACAAATGAACTGATTGGAAGCACAAGATTGGTTAAAAACCCTAATTGGATAAGAATAAGCCAAGGGAGGACGAAAATGACCTTAATTTTCATCCAATGACATAAATGAACTTATTGGATGCACAAGATTGGTTAAAAACCTTAATTGGTCAAGAAAAGCCAAGGGAGGACGAAAATGACCTTAATTTTCATCCAATGACATAAATGAACCTATTGGATGCACAAGATTGGTTAAAAACCTTAATTGGTCAAGAAAAGCCAAGGGAGGACGAAAATGACCTTAATTTTCATCCAATGACATAAATGAACCTATTGGATGCACAAGATTGGTTAAAAACCTTAATTGGTCAAGAAAAGCCAAGGGAGGACGAAAATGACCTTAATTTTCATCCAATGACATAAATGAACCTATTGGATGCACAAGATTGGTTAAAAACCCTAGTTGGACAAGAATAAGTCTACGAAGGACGAAAATGACCTAAATGTTCATCCAATGAAACAAATGAACTGATTGGATGCACAAGATTGGTTAAAAACCCTAATTGGATAAGAATAAGCCAAGGTAGGACGAAAATGACCTTAATTTTCATCCAATGACATAAATGAACCTATTGGATGCACAAGATTGGTTAAAAACCCTAGTTGGACAAAAATAAGTCTAGGTAGGACGAAAATAACCTAAATGTTCATCCAATGACACAAACACACCTATTGGATGCACAAGATTGGTTAAAAACCCTAATTGGACTAGAATAAACCTAGGGAGGACGAAAATGACCTAAATGTTAATCGAATGACACAAATGAAATTATTGGATGCACAAGATTTGTTAAAAACCCTAGTTGGACAAGAATAAGTCTAGGAAGGATGAAAATGAGCTAAATGTTCATCCAATAACACAAACACACCTATTGGATGCACAAGATTGGTTAAAAACCCTAATTGGACTAGAATAAACATAGGGAGGACGAAAATGACCTAAATGGTCATCCAACGACACAAATAAACTTATTGGATGCACAAGATTGGTTAAAAACCTTAATTGGTCAAGAAAAGCCAAGGGAGGACGAAAATGACCTAAATATTCATCCAATGACACAAATGAACTTATTGGATCCACAATATTTGTTAAAAACCCTAGTTGGAGAAGAATAAGTCTACGAAGGACGAAAATGACCTAAATGTTCATCCAATGACACAAACACAGCTATTGGATGCACAAGATTGGTTAAAAACCCTAATTGGACAAGAATAAGTCTAGGAAGGACGAAAGTGACCTAAATGTTCATCCAATGACACAAACACAGCTATTGGATGCACAAGATTGGTTAAAAACCCTAATTGGACAAGAATAAGTCTAGGAAGGACGAAAGTGACCTAAATGTTCATCCAATGACACAAACACACTTATTGGATGCACAAGATTGGTTAAAAACCCTTGTTGGACAAGAATAAGTGTAGGATAGACGAAAATGGCCTAAACCTGCATCCAATGACACAAACTCACCTATTGGATGCACAAGATTGGTTAAAAACCCTAATTGGACTAGAATAAACCTAGGGAGGACGAAAATGACCTAAATGTTAATCGAATGACACAAATGAAATTATTGGATGCACAAGATTTGTTAAAAACCCTAGTTGGACAAGAATAAGTCTAGGAAGGATGAAAATGAGCTAAATGTTCATCCAATAACACAAACACACCTATTGGATGCACAAGATTGGTTAAAAACCCTAATTGGACTAGAATAATAAACCTAGGGAGGACGAAAATGACCTAAACGTTCATCCAATGACACAAACACACCTATTGGATGCACAAGATTGGTTACAAACCCTAGTTTGACAAGAATAAACCAAGGGAAGACGAAAATGACCTAAATGTTCATCCAATGATACTAATGAACTTATTGGATGCCCAAGGGTGGACGAAAATGACCTAAATGTTGATCCAATGACCCAAATGAACTTATTGGATTCCCAAGATTGGGTAAAAATCCTAATTGGACAAGAATAAATCAAGGGTGGACGAGAATGACCTAAATGTTCATCCAATGATACAAACACACCTATTGTATGCACAAGAGTGGTTAAAAACCCTAGTTGGATTAGAATAAGTCTAGGGAAGACGAAACTGACCTAAACATTCATCCAATGATACAAACACACCTATTGGATGCACAAGATTGGTTAAAAACCCTAATTGCACTAGAATAATCCTAGGGAGGACGAAAATGACTTAAATGTGCATCCAATGACACAAATGAACTTATTGGATGCCCAAGATTGGTTAAAATCCCTAGTTGGACAAGAATAAGTAATGACCTAAATGTTCATCCGATGACACAAACACACCTATTGGATGCACAAGATTAGTTAAAAACCCTAATTGCACTAGAATAATCCTAGGGAGGACGAAAATGACTTAAATGTGCATCCAATGACACAAATGAACTTATTGGATGCCCAAGATTGGTTAAAATCCCTAGTTGGACAAGAATAAGTAATGACCTAAATGTTCATCCGATGACACAAACACACCTATTGGATGCACAAGATTAGTTAAAAACCCTAATTGCACTAGAATAATCCTAGGGAGGACGAAAATGACCTAAACGTTCATCGAATGACCCAAACACACCTATTGGATGCACAAGATTGGTTTAAAATACTAATTGGACTAGAAGAAACCAAGGGAGGACAAAAATGACCTAAATGTTCATCCGATGACACAAACACACCTATTGGATGCACAAGATTGGTTAAAAACCCTAATTGGACTACAATAAACCTAGGGAGGACGAAAATGACTTAAATGTTCATCCAATGAAACAAACTTACCTATTGGATGCACAAGATTGGTAAAAAACCCTAATTGGACTAGAATAAACCTAGGGAGGACGAAAATGACCTAAATGTTCATCCAATGACACAAATGAACTTACTGGATGCCCAAGATTGGTTAAAAACCATAATTGGACAAGAATAAGCCAAGGGTGGACGAAAATGACCTAAATGTTCATCCAATGATACAAACAAACCTATTGGATGCACAAGAATGGTTAAAAACCCTAATTGCACTAGAATAATCCTAGGGAGGACGAAAATGACATAAATGTTCATCCAATGAGACAAACACATCTATTGGATGCACAAGATTGGTTAAAAACCCTAGTTGGACAAGAATAAATTTAGGAATCACGAAAATGACCGAAATGTGCATCCAATGACACAAACACACCTATTGGATGCACAAGATTGGTTAAAAACTCTAATTGGACTAGAATAAACCTAGGGAGCACGAAAATGACCTAAATGTTCATCCAATGATACAAACACACCTATTGGATGCACAAGATTGGTTAAAAACTCTAATTGGACTAGAATAAACCTAGGGAGCACGAAAATGACCTAAATGTTCATCCAATGATACAAACACACCTATTGGATGCACAAGATTGGTTAAAAACTCTAATTGGACTAGAATAAACCTAGGGAGCACGAAAATGACCTAAATGTTCATCCAATGATACAAACACACCTATTGGATGCACAAGATTGGTTAAAAACTCTAATTGGACTAGAATAAACCTAGGGAGCACGAAAATGACCTAAATGTTCATCCAATGACACAAACACATCTATTGGATGCACAAGATTGATTAAAAACCCTAGTTGGACAAGAATAAGTTTAGGAAGGACGAAAATGACTTAAATGTGTATCCAATGACACAAACACATCTATTGGATGCAGAAGATTGGTTAAAAACCCTAATTGGACTAGAATAAACCTAGGGAGCACGAAAATGACCTAAATGTTCATCCAATGACACAAACACACCTATTGGATGCACAAGATTGGTTAAAAACCCTAGTTGGATAAGAATAAGTGTATGGAGGACGAAAATGACGTAAACGTTCATCCAATGACACAAACACACCTATTGGATGCACAAGATTGGTTAAAAACCCTAATTGGACTAGAATAAACCTAGGGAGGACGAAAATGACCTAAATGTTCATCCAATGACACAAACACACCTATTGTAAGCACATAATTGGTTAAAAACCCTAGTTGGATAAGAATAAGTGTATGGAGGACGAAAATGACCTAAACGTTCATCCAATGACACAAACACACCTATTGGATGCACAAGATTGCTTAAAAACCCTAGTTGGACAAGAATAAGTTTAGGAAGGACAAAAATTACTTAAATGTGCATCCAATGACACAAACACACCTATTGGATGCACAAGATTGGTTAAAAACCCTAATTGGACTAGAATAAACCTAGGGCGGACGAAAATGACCTAAATGTTCATCCAATGACACAAATGAACTTATTGGATGCACAAGATTGGATCAAAACCCTAATTGAACTAGAATTAACCTAGGGTGGATGAAAATGACCTAAATGTTCATCCAATGACACAAACACACCTATTGTATGCACAAGATTGGTTAAAAATTCTAGTTGGATAAGAATAAGTCATGGTAGGACGAAAATGACCTAAATGTTCATCCAATGACACAAACACACCTACTGGACGCACAAGATTGGTTAAAAACCCTAATTGGACTAGAATTATCCTAGGGAGGACGTAAATGACCTAAATGTTTATCCAATGACACAACCACACCTATTGAATGCACAAGATTGGTTCAAAACCCTAATTGGACTAGAATAAACCTAGGGCGGACGAAAATGACCTAAATGTTCATCCAATGACACAAACACACCTATTGGACGCACAAGATTGGTTAAAAACCCTAATTGCACTAGAATAATCCTAGGGAGGACGAAAATGACCTAAATGTTCATCCAATGACACAAACACACCTATTGGATGCACAAGATTGGTTAAAAACCATAGTTGGACAAGAATAAGTCTAGGAAGGACGAAAATAACCTTAATGTTCATCCAATGACACAAATACCCCTATTGGATGCACAAGATTAGACAAAAACTCTAGATTAGTTAAACACACCTAGGGAAGACAAAAATGACCTAAATGTTCGTCGAATGACACAAATGAACTTATTTGATGCCCAAGATTGGTTAAAAACCCTAATTGCACTAGAATAATCCTAGGGAGGACGAAAATGACCTAAATGTTCATCCAATGAAACAAACTCACCTATTGGATGCACAAGATTGGTTAAAAACCCTAATTGGACTAGAATAAACCTAGGGAGCACAAAAATGACCTAAATGTTCATCCAATGAAACAAACTCACCTATTGGATGCACAAGATTGGTTAAAAACCCTAATTGGACTAGAATAAACCTAGGGAGCACAAAAATGACCTAAATGTTCATCCAATGACACAAATGAACGTATTGGATGCCCATGATTGGTTAAAAACCCGAGTTGGATAAGAATAAGCCTATCGAGGACGAAAATGACCTAAATGTTCATCCAATGATACTAATGAATTTATTGCATCCAATGACACAAACACACCTATTGTATGCACAAGATTGGTTAAAAACCCTAGTTGGATAAGAATAAGTCTATGGAGGACGAAAATGACCTAAACATTCATCCAATGACACAAACACACCTATTGGATGCACAAGATTGGTTTAAAACCCTAATTGGACTAGAATAAACCAAGGGAGGACAAAAATGACCTAAATGTTCATCCAACGACACAAACACACCTATTGGATGCACAAGATTGGTTAAAAACCCTAATTGGACTAGTATAAACCTAG
>NW_027339431.1:4662654-4683722 GCF_000331145.2 Cicer arietinum | reverse complement strand
CAATGACACAAACACATCTATTGGATGCACAAGATTGGTTAAAAACCCTGGTTGGACAAGAATAAATTTAGGAATCACGAAAATGACCGAAATGTGCATCCAATGACACAAACACACCTATTGGATGCACAAGATTGGATAAAAACCCTAATTGGATAAGAATAAACCAAGGGAGGACAAAAATGACCTAAATGTTCATCCAATGACACAAACACACCTATTGGATGCACAAGATTGGTTAAACACCCTAATTGGACAAGAATAAACCTAGGGAGGACATAAATGACCTAAATGTTCATGCAATGACACAAACACATCTATTGGATGCACAAGATTGGTTAAAAAACCTACTTGGACAAGAATAAAATTAGGAAGGACGAAAATGACCTAAATGTGCCTCCAATGACACAAACACACCTATTGGATGCACAAGATTGGTTAAAAAACCTAATTGGACAAGAATATGCCAAGGATTGACGAAAATGACCTAAATGTCCATCCAAAGAAACAAACTTACCTATTGGATGCACAAGATTGGTAAAAAACCCTAATTGGACTAGAATAAACCTAGGGAGGACGAAAATGACCTAAATGTTTATCCAATGACACAAATGAACTTATTGGATGCCCAAGATTGGTTAAAAATCCTAATTGCACAAGAATAAGTCTATGGAGGAGGAAAATGACCTAAATGTTCATCCATTGACCCAAACACACCTATTGAATGCTCAAGATTGGATCAAAACCCTAATTGGACTAGAATAAACCAAGGGTGGACGAAAATGACCTAAATGTTCATCCAATGACACAAACACACCAATTGTATGCACAAGATTGGTTAAGTTTAGGAAGGACAAAAATGACCTAAATGTGCATCCAATGACACAAACAGACCTATTAGATGGACAAGATTGGTTAAAAACCCTAATTGGACAAGAATAAACCAAGGGAGGATGAAAATGACCTAAATGTTCATCCAATGACACAAATGAACTTATTGGATTCCCAAGATTGGGTAAAAACCCTAATTGGACAAGAATAAGCCAAGGGTGGACGAAAATGACCTAAATGTTCATCCAATGACACAAATGAACTTATTGGATTCCCAAGATTGGGTAAAAACCCTAATTGGACAAGAATAAGCCAAGGGTGGACGAAAATGACCTAAATGTTCATCCAATGACACAAATGAACTTATTGGATTCCCAAGATTGGGTAAAAACCCTAATTGGACAAGAATAAGCCAAGGGTGGACGAAAATGACCTAAATGTTCATCCAATGATACAAACACACCTATTGTATGCACAAGACTGGTTAAAAACCCTAGTTGTATAAGAATAAGTCTAGGGAAGACAAAAATGACCTAAACGTTCCTCCAATGATACAAACACACCTATTGGATGCCCAAGATTGGTTAAAAACCCTAATTGCACTAGAATAATCCTAGGGAGGACGAAAATGACCTAAATGTTCATCCAACGACACAAACACATCTATTGGATGCACAAGATTGGTTAAAAAGCCTAGTTGGACTAGAATAAACCTAGGGAGGACGAAAAGGACCTAAACGTTCATCCAATGACACAAAGACATCTATTGGATGCACAAGATTGGTTAAAAACCCTAATTGGGCAAGAATAAATTTAGGAATCACGAAAATGACCGAAATGTGCATCCAATGACACAATCACACCTATTGGATGCACAAGATTGGTTAAAAACCCTAATTGAATAAGAATAAACCAAGGGAGGACAAAAATGACCTAAATGTTCATCCAATGACACAAACACACCTATTGGATGCACAAGATTGGTTAAAAACCCTAGTTGGACAAGAATAAATTTAGGAAGGACGAAAATGACCTAAATGTGCATCCAATGACACAAACACACCTATTGGATGCACAAGATTGGTTAAAAACCCTAGTTGGACAAGAATAAATTTAGGAAGGACGAAAATGACCTAAATGTGCATCCAATGACACAAACACACCTATTGGATGCACAAGATTGGTTAAAAACCCTAGTTGGACAAGAATAAATTTAGGAAGGACGAAAATGACCTAAATGTGCATCCAATGACACAAACACACCTATTGGATGCACAAGATTGGTTAAAAACCCTAGTTGGACAAGAATAAATTTAGGAAGGACGAAAATGACCTAAATGTTCATCCAATGACACAAATGAACTTATTGGATGCCCAATATTGGTTAAAACCCCTAGTTGGACAAGAATAAGTTTAGGTAGGACGAAAATGACCTAAACATTCATCGAATGACACAAACACACGTATTGGATGCACAAGATTGGTTAAAAACACTAATTGGAGTAGATTAAACCAAGGGAGGACAAAAATGACCTAAATGTTCATCCAATGACACAAACACACCTATTGGATGCCCAAGATTGGTTAAAAGCCCTAATTGGACTAGAATAAACCTAGGGAGGACGAAAAGGACCTAAATATTCATCCAGTGACACAAACACATCTATTGGATGCACAAGATTGGTTAAAAGCCCTAATTGGACTAGAATAAACCTAGGGAGGACGAAAATGACCTAAATGTTCATCCAATGACACAAAGACATCTATTGGATTCACAAGATTGGTTAAAAACCCTAATTGGACAAGAATAAATTTAGGAATCACGAAAATGACCTAAATGTGCATCCAATGACACAAACACACCTATTGGATGCACAAGATTGGTTAAAAACCCTAGTTGGACAAGAATAAGTTTAGGAAGGACGAAAATGACCTAAATGTGCATCCAATGACACAAACACACCTATTGGATGCACAAGATTGGTTAAAAACCCTAGTTGGACAAGAATAAATTTAGGAAGGACGAAAATGACCTAAATGTGCATCCAATGACACAAACACACCTATTGGATGCACAAGATTGGTTAAAAACCCTAGTTGGACAAGAATAAATTTAGGAAGGACGAAAATGACCTAAATGTGCATCCAATGACACAAACACACCTATTGGATGCACAAGATTGGTTAAAAACCCTAATTGGACAAGAATATGCCAAGGGTCGACGAGAATGATCTAAATGTTCATCCAATGACACAAACACACCTATTGTATGCACAAGATTGGTTAAAAACCCTAGTTGGATAACAATAAGTCTATGGAGGACGAAAATGACCAAAATGTTCATCCAATGACACAAATGAACTTATTGGATGCCCAATATTGGTTAAAACCCCTAGTTGGACAAGAATAAGTTTAGGTAGGACGAAAATGACCTAAACATTTATCGAATGACACAAACACACCTATTGGATGCACAAGATTGGTTAAAAACACTAATTGGACTAGAATAAACCAAGGGTGGACGAAAATGACCTAAATGTTCATCCAATGACACAAACACACCTATTGTATGCACTAGATTGGTTAAAAACCCTAGTTGGACAAGAATAAGTTTAGGAAGGGCAAAAATGACCGAAATGTGCATCCAATGACACAAACACACCTATTGGATGCACAAGATTGGTTAAAAACCCTAATTGGACTAGAATAAACCTAGGGAGGACGAAAATGACCTAAATGTTCATCCAATGACACAAATGAACTTATTGGATTCCCAAGATTGGGCAAAAACCCTAATTGGACAAGAATAAACGAAGGGTGGACGAAAATGACCTAAATGTTCATCCAATGATACAAACACACCTATTGTATGCACAAGATTGGTTAAAAACCTTAATTGGACAAGAATAAGCCTAGGGAGGACGAAAATGACCTAAACGTTCATCCAATGACACAAACACACCTATTGGATGCACAAGATTGGTAAAAAAACCCTAATTGGACTAGAATATATGTAGGGAGGACGAAAATGACCTAAACGTTCATCCAATGACACAAACACACCTATTGGATGCACAAGATTGGTAAAAAAACCCTAATTGGACTAGAATATATGTAGGGAGGACGAAAATGACCTAAACGTTCATCCAATGACACAAACACACCTATTGGATGCACAAGATTGGTAAAAAAACCCTAATTGGACTAGAATATATGTAGGGAGGACGAAAATGACCTAAACGTTCATCCAATGACACAAACACACCTATTGGATGCACAAGATTGGTAAAAAAACCCTAATTGGACTAGAATATATGTAGGGAGGACGAAAATGACCTAAACGTTCATCCAATGACACAAACACACCTATTGGATGCACAAGATTGGTAAAAAAACCCTAATTGGACTAGAATATATGTAGGGAGGACGAAAATGACCTAAACGTTCATCCAATGACACAAACACACCTATTGGATGCACAAGATTGGTAAAAAAACCCTAATTGGACTAGAATATATGTAGGGAGGACGAAAATGACCTAAACGTTCATCCAATGACACAAACACACCTATTGGATGCACAAGATTGGTAAAAAAACCCTAATTGGACTAGAATATATGTAGGGAGGACGAAAATGACCTAAACGTTCATCCAATGACACAAACACACCTATTGGATGCACAAGATTGGTAAAAAAACCCTAATTGGACTAGAATATATGTAGGGAGGACGAAAATGACCTAAACGTTCATCCAATGACACAAACACACCTATTGGATGCACAAGATTGGTAAAAAAACCCTAATTGGACTAGAATATATGTAGGGAGGACGAAAATGACCTAAATGTTCGTCGAATGACACAAATGAACTTATTGGACAAGAATAAGCCTAGGGAGGACGAAAATGACCTAAATGTTCATCCAATGACACAAACACACCTATTGTATGCACAAGATTGGTTAAACACCCTAGTTGGATAAGAATAAGTCGATGGAGGACGAAAATGACCTAAACGTTCATCCAATGACACAAACACACCTATTGGATGCACAAGATTGGTTAAAAACCATAGTTGGACAAGAATAAGTTTAGGAAGGACAAAAATGACTTAAATGTGCATCCAATGACACAAACAGACCTATTGGATGCACAAGATTGGTTAAAAACCCTAATTGGACTAGAATAAACCTAGGGAGGACAAAAATGACCTAAATGTTCATCCAATGACACAAACGAACTTATTGGATTCCCAAGATTGGGTAAAAACCCTAATTGGACAAGAATAAGCCAAGGCTGGACGAAAATGACCTAAATGTTCATCCAATGATACAAACACAGCTATTGTATGCACAAGATTGGTTAAAAACCCTAGTTGGATAAGAATAAGTCTAGGGAAGACGAAAATGACCTAAACGTTCATCCAATGATACAAACACACCTATTGGATGCACAAGAATGGTTAAAAACCCTAATTGCACTAGAATAATCCTAGGGAGGACGAAAATGACCTAAACGTTCATCCAATGACACAAACACATCTATTGGATGGACAAGATTGGTTAAAAACCCTAGTTGGACAAGAATAAGTTAAGGAAGGATGAAAATGACCTAAATGAGCATCCAATGACACAAACACATCTATTGGACACACAAGATTGATTAAAAACCCTAATTGGACTAGAATAAACGTAGGGAGCACGAAAATGACCTAAATGTTCATCCAATGACACAAATGAACTTATTGGCTGCACAAAATTGGTTAAAAACCCGAGTTGGATAAGAATAAGCCTATGGAGGACGAAAATAACCTAAATGTTCATCCAATGACACAAACACACCTATTGGATGCACAAGAATGGTTAAAAACCCTAATTGCACTAGAATAATCCTAGGGAGGACGAAAATGACCTAAATGTTCATCCAATGACACAAATGAACTTATTGGCTGCACAAAATTGGTTAAAAACCCGAGTTGGATAAGAATAAGCCTATGGAGGACGAAAATAACCTAAATGTTCATCCAATGAAACAAACACACCTATTGAATGCACAAGATTGGATCAAAACCCTAATTGGACTAGAATAAACCTAGGGCGTATGAAAATAACCTAAATGTTCATCCAATGACACAAATATACCTATTGGATGCACAAGATTGGTTAAAAACCCTAATTGGACAAGAATAACTCTAGGGAGTATGAAAATAACCTAAATGTTCATCCAATGACACAAATATACCTATTGGATGCACAAGATTGGTTAAAATCCCAAGTTGGACAAGAATAAACCTATGGGGGACGAAAATGACCTAAATTTTCATCCAATGACAGAAACACACCTATTTGATACACAAGATTGGTGCAAAACCCAAATTGGACTAGAATAAGGCAAGGGTGGACGAAAATGACCTAAATATTCATCCAATGACACAAATGAACTTATTGGAGGCCCAAGATTGGTTTAAAACCCTAGTTGGAAGAATAAGTATTGGTAGGACGAAAATGACCTAAATATTCATCCAATGACACAAATGAACTTATTGGAGGCCCAAGATTGGTTTAAAACCCTAGTTGGAAGAATAAGTATTGGTAGGACGAAAATGACCTAAATATTCATCCAATGACACAAATGAACTTATTGGAGGCCCAAGATTGGTTTAAAACCCTAGTTGGAAGAATAAGTATTGGTAGGACGAAAATGACCTAAATATTCATCCAATGACACAAATGAACTTATTGGATGCCCAAGATTGGTTAAAAACCCTAATTGGACAAGAATAAGCCTAGGGAGGACGAAAATGGCCTAAACGTTCATCCAATGACACAAACACACCTATTGGATGCACAAGATTGGTGAAAAAACCCAAATTGGAATACGAAAATGACCTAAATGTTCATCCAATGACACAAATGAACTTATTGGAGGCCCAAGATTGGTTTAAAACCCTAGTTGGAAGAATAAGTATTGGTAGGACGAAAATGACCTAAATGTTCATCCAGTAACACAAACAAACCTATTGGATGCACAAGATTGGTTAAAAACCTTAATTAGACAAGAATAAGCCAAGGAATGACGAAAATGACCTAAATGTTCGTCCACTGACACGGAGGACGAAAATGACCTAAATGTTCGTCCACTGACACGGAGGACGAAAATGACCTAAATGTTCGTCCACTGACACGGAGGACGAAAATGACCTAAATGTTCGTCCACTGACACGGAGGACGAAAATGACCTAAATGTTCGTCCACTGACACGGAGGACGAAAATGACCTAAATGTTCGTCCACTGACACGGAGGACGAAAATGACCTAAATGTTCGTCCACTGACACGGAGGACGAAAATGACCTAAATGTTCGTCCACTGACACGGAGGACGAAAATGACCTAAATGTTCGTCCACTGACACGGAGGACGAAAATGACCTAAATGTTCGTCCACTGACACGGAGGACGAAAATGACCTAAATTGGACAAGAATAAGTTTAGGAAGGACAAAAATGACAGAAATGTGCATCCAATGACACAAACACACCTATTGGACGCACAAGATCGGTAAAAACCCTAAATGGACAAGAATAAGCCAAGGAATGACGAAAATGACCTAAATGTTCGTCCACTGACACAAACACACCTATTAGATGCACAAGATTGGTAAAAAATCTAGTTGGACAAGGATAAGTCATGGTAGGACGAAGATGACATAAATGTTCATCCAATGACACAAATGAATTTATTGGATGCACACGATTGGTTAAAAACCTTAATTAGACAAGAATAAGCCAAGGAATGACGAAAATGACCTAAATGTTCGTCCACTGACACAAACACACCTATTAGATGCACAAGATTGGTAAAAAATCTAGTTGGACAAGGATAAGTCATGGTAGGACGAAGATGACATAAATGTTCATCCAATGACACAAATGAATTTATTGGATGCACACGATTGGTTAAAAACCTTAATTAGACAAGAATAAGCCAAGGAATGACGAAAATGACCTAAATGTTCGTCCACTGACACAAACACACCTATTAGATGCACAAGATTGGTAAAAAATCTAGTTGGACAAGGATAAGTCATGGTAGGACGAAGATGACATAAATGTTCATCCAATGACACAAACACACCTATTGTATGCACAAGATTGGTTAAAAACCCTAATTGGACTACAATTCTCCTAGGGAGGACGAAAATGACCTAAAGATTCATCCAATGACACAAATATACCTATTGGATCCACAAGATTGGTTAAATTCCCAAGTTGGACAAGAATAAACCTATGGGAGGGGGACGAAAAAGACCTAAATATTCATCTAATGACACAAACACACCTATTGGATACACAAGATTGGTGAAAACCCCAAATTGGACTAGAATATACCTAGGGAAGACGAAAATGACCTAAATGTTCATCAAATGACACAAATGAACTTTTTGGATGACCAGGATTGGTTAAAAACCCTAGTTGGACAAGAATAAGTTTAGGTAGGACAAAAATGACCTAAACGTTCATCGAATGAAACAAACACACCTATTGGATGCACAAGATTGGTTAAAAACCCTAATTGGACAAAAATAAGCCTAGGGAGGACGAAAATGACCTAAATGTTCATCCAATGACACAAACACACCTATTGGATGCACAAGATTGGTTAAAAACCATAGTTGAACAAGAATAAGTCTAGGAAGGACGAAAATGACCTAAATGACCTAAATGTTCATTCAATGACACAAATGAACTTATTGGATGCCCAAGATTGGTTAAAAACCTTAATTGGACTAGAATAAACCTAGGGAGGACGGAAATGACCTAAATGTTCATCCAATGACACAGATGAACTTATTGGATGCCCAAGATTGGTTAAAAACCTTAATTGGACTAGAATAAACCTAGGGAGGACGGAAATGACCTAAATGTTCATCCAATGACACAGATGAACTTATTGGATGCCCAAGATTGGTTAAAAACCTTAATTGGACTAGAATAAACCTAGGGAGGACGGAAATGACCTAAATGTTCATCCAATGACACAAATGAACTTATTGGATGCCCAAGATTGGTTAAAAACCCTAATTGGACAATAATAGGCCAAGGGTGGACGAAAATGACCTAAATTTTCATCCAATAACACAAACACACCTATTGTATGTACAAGATTTGTAAAAACCCTAGTTGGATAAGAATAAGTCTAGGGAGGACGAAAATGACCTAAATGTTCATTCAATGACAAAAAATGAACTTATTGGATGCACAAGATTGGTTAAACACCTTAGTTGGACAAGAATAAGTTTAGGAGGGACAAAAATGAGAGAAATGTGCATCCAATGACACAAACACACCTATTGGATGCACAAGATTGGTTAAACACCTTAGTTGGACAAGAATAAGTTTAGGAGGGACAAAAATGAGAGAAATGTGCATCCAATGACACAAACACACCTATTGGATGCACAAGATTGGTTAAACACCTTAGTTGGACAAGAATAAGTTTAGGAGGGACAAAAATGAGAGAAATGTGCATCCAATGACACAAACACACCTATTGGATGCACAAGATTGGTTAAAAACCCTAGTTGGATAAGAATAAGTCTAGGAAGGACGAAAATGACCTAAATGTTCATCCAATGATACAAACAAACCTATTGGATGCACAAGATTGGTTCAAAACCCTAATTGGACTAGAATAAACCTAGTGAGGACGAAAATGACCTAAATGTTCATCCAATGACACAAATAGATATATCGGATGCACAAGATTGGTTAAAAACCCTAGATGGACAAGAATAAGTTTAGGAAGGACGAAAATGACCTAAATGTTCATCCAATGATACAAACAAACCTATTGGATGCACAAGATTGGTTCAAAACCCTAATTGGACTAGAATAAACCTAGTGAGGACGAAAATGACCTAAATGTTCATCCAATGACACAAATAGATATATCGGATGCACAAGATTGGTTAAAAACCCTAGATGGACAAGAATAAGTTTAGGAAGGACGAAAATGACCTAAATGTTCATCCAATGATACAAACAAACCTATTGGATGCACAAGATTGGTTCAAAACCCTAATTGGACTAGAATAAACCTAGTGAGGACGAAAATGACCTAAATGTTCATCCAATGACACAAATAGATATATCGGATGCACAAGATTGGTTAAAAACCCTAGATGGACAAGAATAAGTTTAGGAAGGACGAAAATGACCTAAATGTTCATCCAATGATACAAACAAACCTATTGGATGCACAAGATTGGTTCAAAACCCTAATTGGACTAGAATAAACCTAGTGAGGACGAAAATGACCTAAATGTTCATCCAATGACACAAATAGATATATCGGATGCACAAGATTGGTTAAAAACCCTAGATGGACAAGAATAAGTTTAGGAAGGACGAAAATGACCTAAATGTTCATCCAATGATACAAACAAACCTATTGGATGCACAAGATTGGTTCAAAACCCTAATTGGACTAGAATAAACCTAGTGAGGACGAAAATGACCTAAATGTTCATCCAATGACACAAATAGATATATCGGATGCACAAGATTGGTTAAAAACCCTAGATGGACAAGAATAAGTTTAGGAAGGACGAAAATGACCTAAATGTTCATCCAATGATACAAACAAACCTATTGGATGCACAAGATTGGTTCAAAACCCTAATTGGACTAGAATAAACCTAGTGAGGACGAAAATGACCTAAATGTTCATCCAATGACACAAATAGATATATCGGATGCACAAGATTGGTTAAAAACCCTAGATGGACAAGAATAAGTTTAGGAAGGACGAAAATGACCTAAATGTTCATCCAATGATACAAACAAACCTATTGGATGCACAAGATTGGTTCAAAACCCTAATTGGACTAGAATAAACCTAGTGAGGACGAAAATGACCTAAATGTTCATCCAATGACACAAATAGATATATCGGATGCACAAGATTGGTTAAAAACCCTAGATGGACAAGAATAAGTTTAGGAAGGACGAAAATGACCTAAATGTTCATCCAATGATACAAACAAACCTATTGGATGCACAAGATTGGTTCAAAACCCTAATTGGACTAGAATAAACCTAGTGAGGACGAAAATGACCTAAATGTTCATCCAATGACACAAATAGATATATCGGATGCACAAGATTGGTTAAAAACCCTAGATGGACAAGAATAAGTTTAGGAAGGACGAAAATGACCTAAATGTTCATCCAATGATACAAACAAACCTATTGGATGCACAAGATTGGTTCAAAACCCTAATTGGACTAGAATAAACCTAGTGAGGACGAAAATGACCTAAATGTTCATCCAATGACACAAATAGATATATCGGATGCACAAGATTGGTTAAAAACCCTAGATGGACAAGAATAAGTTTAGGAAGGACGAAAATGACCTAAATGTTCATCCAATGATACAAACAAACCTATTGGATGCACAAGATTGGTTCAAAACCCTAATTGGACTAGAATAAACCTAGTGAGGACGAAAATGACCTAAATGTTCATCCAATGACACAAATAGATATATCGGATGCACAAGATTGGTTAAAAACCCTAGATGGACAAGAATAAGTTTAGGAAGGACGAAAATGACCTAAATGTTCATCCAATGATACAAACAAACCTATTGGATGCACAAGATTGGTTCAAAACCCTAATTGGACTAGAATAAACCTAGTGAGGACGAAAATGACCTAAATGTTCATCCAATGACACAAATAGATATATCGGATGCACAAGATTGGTTAAAAACCCTAGATGGACAAGAATAAGTTTAGGAAGGACGAAAATGACCTAAATGTTCATCCAATGATACAAACAAACCTATTGGATGCACAAGATTGGTTCAAAACCCTAATTGGACTAGAATAAACCTAGTGAGGACGAAAATGACCTAAATGTTCATCCAATGACACAAATAGATATATCGGATGCACAAGATTGGTTAAAAACCCTAGATGGACAAGAATAAGTTTAGGAAGGACGAAAATGACCTAAATGTTCATCCAATGATACAAACAAACCTATTGGATGCACAAGATTGGTTCAAAACCCTAATTGGACTAGAATAAACCTAGTGAGGACGAAAATGACCTAAATGTTCATCCAATGACACAAATAGATATATCGGATGCACAAGATTGGTTAAAAACCCTAGATGGACAAGAATAAGTTTAGGAAGGACGAAAATGACCTAAATGTTCATCCAATGATACAAACAAACCTATTGGATGCACAAGATTGGTTCAAAACCCTAATTGGACTAGAATAAACCTAGTGAGGACGAAAATGACCTAAATGTTCATCCAATGACACAAATAGATATATCGGATGCACAAGATTGGTTAAAAACCCTAGATGGACAAGAATAAGTTTAGGAAGGACGAAAATGACCTAAATGTTCATCCAATGATACAAACAAACCTATTGGATGCACAAGATTGGTTCAAAACCCTAATTGGACTAGAATAAACCTAGTGAGGACGAAAATGACCTAAATGTTCATCCAATGACACAAATAGATATATCGGATGCACAAGATTGGTTAAAAACCCTAGATGGACAAGAATAAGTTTAGGAAGGACGAAAATGACCTAAATGTTCATCCAATGATACAAACAAACCTATTGGATGCACAAGATTGGTTCAAAACCCTAATTGGACTAGAATAAACCTAGTGAGGACGAAAATGACCTAAATGTTCATCCAATGACACAAATAGATATATCGGATGCACAAGATTGGTTAAAAACCCTAGATGGACAAGAATAAGTTTAGGAAGGACGAAAATGACCTAAATGTTCATCCAATGATACAAACAAACCTATTGGATGCACAAGATTGGTTCAAAACCCTAATTGGACTAGAATAAACCTAGTGAGGACGAAAATGACCTAAATGTTCATCCAATGACACAAATAGATATATCGGATGCACAAGATTGGTTAAAAACCCTAGATGGACAAGAATAAGTTTAGGAAGGACGAAAATGACCTAAATGTTCATCCAATGATACAAACAAACCTATTGGATGCACAAGATTGGTTCAAAACCCTAATTGGACTAGAATAAACCTAGTGAGGACGAAAATGACCTAAATGTTCATCCAATGACACAAATAGATATATCGGATGCACAAGATTGGTTAAAAACCCTAGATGGACAAGAATAAGTTTAGGAAGGACGAAAATGACCTAAATGTTCATCCAATGATACAAACAAACCTATTGGATGCACAAGATTGGTTCAAAACCCTAATTGGACTAGAATAAACCTAGTGAGGACGAAAATGACCTAAATGTTCATCCAATGACACAAATAGATATATCGGATGCACAAGATTGGTTAAAAACCCTAGATGGACAAGAATAAGTTTAGGAAGGACGAAAATGACCTAAATGTTCATCCAATGATACAAACAAACCTATTGGATGCACAAGATTGGTTCAAAACCCTAATTGGACTAGAATAAACCTAGTGAGGACGAAAATGACCTAAATGTTCATCCAATGACACAAATAGATATATCGGATGCACAAGATTGGTTAAAAACCCTAGATGGACAAGAATAAGTTTAGGAAGGACGAAAATGACCTAAATGTTCATCCAATGATACAAACAAACCTATTGGATGCACAAGATTGGTTCAAAACCCTAATTGGACTAGAATAAACCTAGTGAGGACGAAAATGACCTAAATGTTCATCCAATGACACAAATAGATATATCGGATGCACAAGATTGGTTAAAAACCCTAGATGGACAAGAATAAGTTTAGGAAGGACGAAAATGACCTAAATGTGCATCCAATGACACAAACACATCTATTGGGTGCACAAGATTGGTTAAAAACCCTAATTGGACTAGAATAAACCTAGGGAGGACGAAAATGACCTAAATGTTCATCCAATGACACCAATGAATTTATTGGATGCACACGATTGGTTGAAAACCTTAATTAGACAAGAATAAGCCAAGGAATGACTAAAATGACCTAAATGTTCATCCAATGACACAAACACACCTGTTGGATGCACAAGATTGGTTAAAAACCATAGCTGGACAAGAATAAGTCTAGTAAGGATGAAAATGACCTAAATGTTCATCCAATGACACAAACACAATTATTGGATGCACAAATTATTTAAAAACCCTAGATTAGTTAAACACACCCAGGGAGGACGAAAATGACCTAAATTTTCATCCAATGAAACAAACTCACCTATTGGATGCACAAGATTGGTTAAAAACCCTAATTGGACTAGAATAAACCTAGGGAGGACGAAAATGACCTAAATGTTCCTCCAATGACACAATTGAACTTATTGGATGCCCAAGATTAGGTAAAATCCCTAATTGGACAAGAATAGCCAAGGGTGGACGAAAATGACCTAAATGTTCATCCAATGACACAAACACATCTATTGGATGCACAAGATTGGTTAAAAACCCTAATTGGACTAGAATAAACCTAGGGAGGACGAAAATGACCTAAATGTTCATCCAATGACACAAACACATCTATTGGATGCACAAGATTGGTTAAAAACCCTAATTGGACTAGAATAAACCTAGGGAGGACGAAAATGACCTAAATGTTCATCCAATGACACAAACACATCTATTGGATGCACAAGATTGGTTAAAAACCCTAGTTGGACAAGAATAAGTTTAGGAAGGACGAAAATGACCTAAATGTGCATCCAATGACACAAACATATCTATTGTATGCACAAGATTGGTTAAAAACCCTAGTTGGATAAGAATAAGCCTATGGAGGACGAAAATGACCAAAACGTTCATTCAATGACACAAACACACCTATTGGATGCACAAGATTGGTTAAAAACCCTAGTTGGACAAGAATAAGTTTAGGAAGGATGAAAATGACCTAAATGTGCATCCAATGACACAAACATATCTATTGTATGCACAAGATTGGTTAAAAACCCTAGTTGGATAAGAATAAGCCTATGGAGGACGAAAATGACCAAAACGTTCATTCAATGACACAAACACACCTATTGGATGCACAAGATTGGTTAAAAACCTAAGTTGCACAAGAATAAGTTTTGGAAGGACAAAAATGACAGAAATGTGCATCCAATGACACAAACACACCTATTGGACGCACAAGATTGGTTAAAAACCCTAGTTGGACAAGAATAAGTTTAGGAAGGATGAAAATGACCTAAATGTGCATCCAATGACACAAACACATCTATTGGGTGCACAAGATTGGTTAAAAACCCTAATTGGACTAGAATAAACCTAGGGAGGACGAAAATGACCTAAATGTTCATCCAATGACACAAATGAACTTATGGGATGCACAAGATTGGTTAAAAACCCTAATTGGACTAGAATAAACCTAGGGAGGACGAAAATGACCTAAATGTTCATCCAATGACACAAATATACCTATTGGATGCACAAGTTTGGTTAAAGTCCCAAGTTGGACAAAAATAAACCTAGGGGGGACGAAAATGACCTAAATGTTCATCCAATGACACAAACACACCTATAGGATACACAAGATTGGTGAAAAACCCAAATTGGACTAGAATATACCTAGGGAAGACGAAAATGACCAAAATGTTCATCAAATGACACAAATGAACTTATTAGATGACCAAGATTGGTTAAAAACCATAGTTGGACAAGAATAATTCTAGAAAGGACGAAAATGACCTAAACGTTCATCGAATGACACCAACACACCTATTGGATGCACAAGATTGGTTAAAAACCCTAGATTAGTTAAACACACCTAGGGAGGACGAAAATGACCTACATGTTCATCCAATGAAACAAACTCACCTATTGGATGCACAAGATTGGTTAAAAACCCTAATTGGACAAGAATAAGTCTATGGAGGACGAAAATGACCTAAATGTTCATCCACTGAAACAAACACACCTATTGGATGCACAAGATCGGTTAAAAACCCTAATTGGATAAGAATAAGTCTATGGAGGACGAAAATGACCTAAATGTTCATCCACTGAAACAAACACACCTATTGGATGCACAAGATCGGTTAAAAACCCTAATTGGATAAGAATAAGTCTATGGAGGACGAAAATGACCTAAATGTTCATCCACTGAAACAAACACACCTATTGGATGCACAAGATCGGTTAAAAACCCTAATTGGATAAGAATAAGTCTATGGAGGACGAAAATGACCTAAATGTTCATCCACTGAAACAAACACACCTATTGGATGCACAAGATTGGTTAAAAACCCTAATTGGACAAGAATAAGCCAAGGAATGACGAAAATGACCTAAATGTTCATCCACTGACACCAACACACCTATTGTATGCAAAAGATTGGTTAAAAACCCTAATTGGACTATAATAAACCTACGGAGGACGAAAATGACCTAAATGTTCATCCAATGACACAAATGAACTTATTGGATGCCCAAGATTAGGTAAAACCTTAATTGGACAAGAATAGCCAAGGGTGGACGAAAATGACCTAAATCTTCATCCAATGACACAAACACACCTATTGTATTTACAAGATTGGTTAAAAACCCTAGTTAGATAAGAATAAGTCTAGGAAGGACGAAAATGACCTAAACGTTCATCCAATGATACAAACACACCTATTGGATGCACAAGATTCGTAAAAAATCTAGTTGGACAAGAATAAGCCTAGGGAGGACGAAAATGACGTAAATGTTCATCCAATGACACAAATGAACTTATTGGATGCACAAGATTCGTAAAAAATCTAGTTGGACAAGAATAAGCCTAGGGAGGACGAAAATGACGTAAATGTTCATCCAATGACACAAATGAACTTATTGGATGCACAAGATTCGTAAAAAATCTAGTTGGACAAGAATAAGCCTAGGGAGGACGAAAATGACGTAAATGTTCATCCAATGACACAAATGAACTTATTGGATGCACAAGATTGGTTAAAAACCTTAATTAGACAAGAATAAGCCAAGGAATGACTAAAATGACCTAAATGTTCATCCAATGACACAAACACTCCTATTAGATGCACAAGATTGGTAAAGAACCCCAGTTGGTTAAGAATAAATCTAGGGAGGACGAAAATGACGTAAATGTTCATCCAATGACACAAACACACCAGTTGGATGCACAAGATTCGTAAAAAATCTAGTTGGACAAGAATAAGTCATGGTAGGACGAAGATGACCTAAATGTTCATCCAATACACAAACACACCAATTAGATGCACAAGATTGGTTAAAAACCCTAATTGGACTAGAATTATCCTAGGGAGGACGAAATTGACCTAAATGTTCATATAATGACACAAATACACCTATTGGATGCACAAGATTGGTTAAAAACCCTAGTTGGATAAGAATAAGTCTAGGAAGGACGAAAATGACCTAAACGTTCATCCAATGATACAAACACACCTATTGGATGCACAAGATTGGTTAAAAACCTAATTGGACTAGAATTAACCTAGTGAGGACGAAAATGACCTAAATGTTCATCCAATGACACAAGCACACCTATTGGATGCACAAGATTGGTTAAACACCCTAATTGGACTAGAATAAAGCTAGGGTGGACGAAAATGACCTAAATGTTCATCCAATGATATAAATACACCTATTGGATACACAAGATTGGTGAAAAACCCAAATTGGACTAGAATAAACCTTGGGAAGACGAAAATTACCTAAATGTTCAACAATTGACACAAATGAATTTTTTGGATGACCAAGAATGGTTAAAAACCCTAGTTGGACAAGAATAAGGTTAGGTAGGACGAAAATGACCTAAACCTTCATCGAATGACAAAAACACACCTATTGGATGCACAAGATTGGTTAAAAACCCTAATTGGATAAGAATAGGGCAAGGGTGGACGAAAATGACCTAAATGTTCATCCAATGACACAAACACACCTATTGTATGCACAAGATTGGTTAAAAACCTTAGTTAGATAAGAATAAGTCTATGGAGGACGAAAATGACCTAAACGTTCATCCAATGACACAACCACACCTATTGGATGCACAAGATTGGTTAAAAACCCTAGTTGGACAAGAATAAGTTTAGGAAGGACAAAAAAGACCTAAATGTGCATCGAACGACACAAACACACCTATTGGATGCATAAGATTGGTTAAAAACCATAATTGGACAAGAATATGCTAAGGAATGACGAAAATGACCTAAATGTTCATCCACTGACACAAACACACCTATTGGATGCACAAGATTGGTTAAAAACCCTAATTGGACTAGAATAAACCTAGGGAGGACGAAAATGACCTAAAAGTTCATCCAATGACACAAATGAACTTATTGGATGCCCAAGATTAGGTAAAAACCCTAATTGGACAAGAACAGCCAAGGGTGGACGAAAATGACCTAAATTTTCATCCAATGACACAAACACACCTATTGTATGCACAAGATTGGTTAAAAACCCTAGTAGGATAAGAATAAGTCTAGGGAGAACGAAAATGACCTATACGTTCATCCAATGATACAAACACACCTATTAGATGCACAAGATTGGTTAAAAACCCAAATTGCACTAGAATAAACCTAGGGAAGACGAAAATCACCTAAATGTTAATCAAATGAGACAAATGAACTTATTGGATGCACACGATTGGTTAAAAACCTTAATTAGACAAGAATAAGCCAAGGAATGACTAAAATGACCTAAATGTTCATCCAATGACACAAACACACCTATTAGATGCACAACATTGGTAAAAAACCCTAGTTGGTTAAGAATAAATCTAGGGAGGACGAAAATGACGTAAATGTTCATCCAATGACACAAATACACCTGTTGGATGCACAAGATTGATAAAAAATCTAGTTGGACAAGAATAAGTCATGGTAGCACGAAGATGACCTAAATGTTCATCCAATGACACAAATATACCTATTGGATGCACAAGATTGGGTAAAAATCCTAATTGGACAATATTAAGCCAAGGGGGGACGAAAATGACCTAAATGTTCATCCAATGACACAAATATACCTATTGGATGCACAAGATTGGTTAAAAACCCAAATTGCACTAGAATAAACCTAGGGAAGACGAAAATCACCTAAATGTTAATCAAATGAGACAAATGAACTTATTGGATGACCAAGATTGGTTAAAAACCCTAGTTGGAAAAGAATAAGTTTAGGTAGGACAAAAATGACCTAAACGTTCATCGAATGACACAAACACACCTATTGGATGCACAAATTAGTTAAAAACCCTAGATTAGTTAAACAAACCTAGGGAGGCCGAAAATGACCTAAATGTTCATCCAATGACAAAAATAAACTTATTGGATGCCCAAGACTGGTTAAAAACCCTAGTTGGACAAGAATAAGTTTAGGTAGGACGAAAATGACCTAAATGTTCAACCAATGAAACAAAATCACCTATTGGATGCACAAGATTTGTTAAAACCCCTAATTGGACAAGAATAAGACAAGGGTGGACGAAAATGACCTAAATGTTCATCATATGACACAAACACAACTATTGTATGCGCAAATTGGTTAAAAACCCTAGTTGGATAAGAATAAGTCTATGGAGGACGAAAATGACCTAAACGTTAATCCAATGACACAAACACACCTATTGGATGCACATCATTGGTTAAAAACCCTAGTTGGACAAGAATAAGTTTAGCAAGGACAAAAAAAGACCTAAATGTGCATCCAATGACACAAACAAACCTATTGGATGCACAAGATTGGTTAAAAACCCTAATTGGACAAGAATAAGCTAAGGAATGACGAAAATGACCTAAATGTTCATCCACTGACACAAACACACCTATTGGATGCACAAGATTGGTTAAAAACCCTAATTGGACAAGAATAAGCTAAGGAATGACGAAAATGACCTAAATGTTCATCCACTGACACAAACACACCTATTGGATGCACAAGATTGGTTAAAAACCCTAATTGGACAAGAATAAGCTAAGGAATGACGAAAATGACCTAAATGTTCATCCACTGACACAAACACACCCATTGGATGCACAAGATTGGTTAAAAACCATAATTGGACTAGAATTATCCTAGGGAGAACGAAAATGACCTAAATGTTCATCCAATGACACAAATATACCTATTGGATGCACAAGATCGGTTAAAATCCCAAGTTGGACAAGTATAAACCTAGGGGGGACGAAAATGACCTAAATGTTTATCCAATGACACATACACACCTATTGGATACACAAGATTAGTGAAAAACCCAAATTGCACTAGAATAAACCTAGGGAAGACGAAAATCACCTAAATGTTAATCAAATGACACAAATGAACTTATTGTATGACCAAGATTGGTTAAAAACCCTTGTTGGACAAGAATAAGTTTAGGTAGGACGAAAATGACCTAAACGTTCATCAAATGACACAAACACACCTATTGGATGTACAAGATTGGTTAAAAACCCTAATTGGACTAGAATAAAGCTAGGGTGGACGAAAATGACCTAAATGTTCATCCAATGACACAAACACACCTATTGGATGCACAAGATTGGTTAAAAACCCTAATTGGACTAGAATAAAGCTAGGGTGGACGAAAATGACCTAAATGTTCATCCAATGACACAAACACACCTATTGGATGCACAAATTAGTTAAAAACCCTAGATTAGTTAAACACACCTGGGAAGGCCGAAAATGACCTAAATGTTCATCCAATGACAAAAATAAACTTATTGGATGCCCAAGATTCGTTAAAAACCCTAGTTGGACAAGAATAAGTTTAGGTAGGACGAAAATGACCTAAATGTTCATCCAATGAAACAAACTCACCTATTGGATGCACAAGATTGGTTAAAAACCCTAATTGGACTAGAATAAACCTAGGGAGGACGAAAATGACATAAATGTTCATCCAATGAAACAAACTCACCTATTGGATGCACAAGATTGGTTAAAAACCCTAATTGGAAGAGAATAAACCTACGGAGGAAGAAAATGACCTAAATGTTCATCCAATGACACAAATGAACTTATTGGATGCCCAAGATTGGTTAAAAACCCTAATTGGACAAGAATAGGACAAGGGTGGACGAAAATGACCTAAATGTTCATCGAATGCTACAAACACACCTATTGTGTGCGCAAATTGGTTAAAAACCCTAGTTGGATAAGAATTAGTCTATGGAGGACGAAAATGACCTAAACGTTCATCCAATGACACAAACACACCTATTGGATG
>NW_027339431.1:4660970-4662154 GCF_000331145.2 Cicer arietinum | reverse complement strand
TAGGGTTTTTACCCAATCTTGGGAATCCAATAAGTTCATTTGTGTCATTATATAAACGTTTAGGTAATTTTCGTCCTCCCTAGGTTTATTCTAGTCCAATTGGTGCATCCAATAGGTGTGTTTGTATCATTGGATGAACGTTTAGATCATTTTCGTTCTCCCTAAACTTATTCTTATCCAACTAGGGTTTTTAACCAATCTTGTGCATCCAATCGATGTGTTTGTGTCATTGGATGATCATTTAGGTCATTTTCTTCCTCTTTAGGTTTATTCTAGTCCAATTAGTGTTTTTAACCAATCTTGTGCATCCAATAGGTGTGTTTGTATCATTGGATGAACGTTTAGATCATTTTCGTTCTCCCTAAACTTATTCTTATCCAACTAGGGTTTTTAACCAATCTTGTGCATCCAATCGATGTGTTTGTGTCATTGGATGATCATTTAGGTCATTTTCTTCCTCTTTAGGTTTATTCTAGTCCAATTAGTGTTTTTAACCAATCTTGTGCATCCAATAGGTGTGTTTGTATCATTGGATGAACGTTTAGATCATTTTCGTTCTCCCTAAACTTATTCTTATCCAACTAGGGTTTTTAACCAATCTTGTGCATCCAATCGATGTGTTTGTGTCATTGGATGATCATTTAGGTCATTTTCTTCCTCTTTAGGTTTATTCTAGTCCAATTAGTGTTTTTAACCAATCTTGTGCATCCAATAGGTGTGTTTGTATCATTGGATGAACGTTTAGATCATTTTCGTTCTCCCTAAACTTATTCTTATCCAACTAGGGTTTTTAACCAATCTTGTGCATCCAATCGATGTGTTTGTGTCATTGGATGATCATTTAGGTCATTTTCTTCCTCTTTAGGTTTATTCTAGTCCAATTAGTGTTTTTAACCAATCTTGTGCATCCAATAGGTGTGTTTGTATCATTGGATGAACGTTTAGATCATTTTCGTTCTCCCTAAACTTATTCTTATCCAACTAGGGTTTTTAACCAATCTTGTGCATACAATACGTGTGTTTGTGTCATTGGATGAACATTTAGGTCATTTTTGTCCACACTTGGCTACTCTTGTCCAATTAGGGTTTTTACCTAATCTTGGGCATCCAATAAGTTCATTTGGGTCATAGGATGAACTTTTAGGTCATTTTCGTCCTCCCTAGGTTTATTCTAGTCCAATTAG
>NW_027339431.1:4659532-4660758 GCF_000331145.2 Cicer arietinum | reverse complement strand
TAGGGTTTTTAACCAATCTTGGGCATCCAATAAGTTAATTTGTGTCATTGGAAGAACATTTAGGTCATTTTCGTCCTCGCTAGGTTTATTCTCGTCCAATTAGGGTTTTTAACCAATTTTGTGCATCCAATAGGTGAGTTTGTTTCATTGGATGAACATTTAGGTTATTTTCGTCCTCCCTAGGTTTATTCTTGTCCAATTACGGTTTTTAACCAATTTTGTGCATCCAATAGGTGAGTTTGTTTCATTGGATGAACATTTAGGTTATTTTCGTCCTCCCTAGGTTTATTCTTGTCCAATTACGGTTTTTAACCAATCTTGTGCATTCAATAGGTGAGTTTGTTTCATTGGATGTACATTTAGGTCATTTTCGTCCTACCAAAACTTATTCTTGTCCAACTAGGCTTTTTAACCAATATTGGGCATCCAATAAGTTCATTTGTGTCATTAGATGAACATTTAGGTCATTTTCGGCCTCCCTAGGTGTGTTTAACTAATCTAGGGTTATTAACTAATTTGTGCATCCAATAGGTGTGTTTGTTTCATTGGATGAACGTTTAGGTCATTTTCGTCCGCCCTAGCTTTATTCTAGTCCAATTAGGGTGTTGAACCAATCTTGTGCATCCAATAGGTGAGTTTGTTTCATTGGATGAACGTTTAGGTCATTTTCGTCCGCCCTAGCTTTATTCTAGTCCAATTAGGGTGTTGAACCAATCTTGTGCATCCAATAGGTGAGTTTGTTTCATTAGATGAACATTTAGGTCATTTTCGTCCGCCCTAGCTTTATTCTAGTCCAATTAGGGTTTTTAACCAATCTTGTGCATCCAATAGGTGTGTTTGTTTCATGGGTTGAACATTTAGGTCATTTTCGTCCTCTCTAGGTTTATTCTAGTCCAATTAGGGTTTTGAACCAATCTTGTTCATCCAATGGGTGAGTTTCTTTCATTGGATGAACATTTAGGTCATTTTCGTCCTACCTAAACTTATTCTTGTCCAACTAGGGTTTTTAACCAATCTTGGGCATCCAATATGTTCATTTGTGTCATTGGATGAACCTTTAGGTCATTTTCATCTTGCCTAGGTGTGTTTAACTAATCTAGGGTTTTTAACTAATTTGTGCATCCAATAGGTGTGTTTGTGTCATTGGATGAACATTTAGGTCATTTTCGTCCTTCCTAGACTTATTCTTGTCCAACTATGGTTTTTAACCAATCTTGTGCATCCAA
>NW_027339431.1:4645556-4659355 GCF_000331145.2 Cicer arietinum | reverse complement strand
CTACCTAGACTTATTCTTGTCCAACTAGGGTTTTAACCAATCTTTTGCATCCAATATGTCTGTATGTGTCATTGGATGAACATTTAGGTCATTTTCGTCCTCCCTAGACTTATTCTTGTCCAACTAGGGTTTTTAACCAATCTTGGTCATCCAATAAGTTCATTTGTGTCATTGGATGAACATTTAGGTCATTTTCGTCCTCCATAGGTGTGATTAACTAATCTAGGGTTTTTATCTAATTTGTGCATCCAATAGGTGTGTTTGTGTCATTGGATGAACATTTAGGTCATTTTCGTCCTTCCTAGACTTATTCTTGTCCAACATGGTTTTTAACCAATTTTGTGCACCCAATAGGTGTGTTTGTGTCATTGGATGAACATTTAGGACATTTTCGTCCACCCTAGCTTTATTCTTGTCCAATTAAGGTTTTTAACCAATCTTGTGCATCCAATAGGTGTGTTTGTGTCATTGGATGAACATTTAGGTCATCTTCGTCCTACCATGACTTATTCTTGTCCAACTAGATTTTTTACCAATCTTGTGCATTCAACAAGTGTGTTTGTGTCATTGGATGAACATTTAAGTCATTTTCGTCCTCCCTAGATTTATTCTTAACCAACTAGGGTTTTTTTTACCAATCTTGTGCATCTAATAGGTGTGTTTGTGTCATTGGATGAACATTTAGGTCATTTTCGGCCTCACTAGGTGTGTTTAACTAATCTAGGGTTTTTAACTAATTTGTGCATCCAATAGGTGTGTTTGTGTCATTGGATGAACGTTTAGGTCATTTTCTGTTGGTATTTATGACCTCGAAATAATCGGAATGTATTAGTTCTTTAAGAAATTAAATCAGAATTATACGCACAGCTGAATTAAATTGCGGCATAAAAGATTAGCAAGTTCAAGTAGATTGATAAGCAATTAACCAAGATGCATGCAAGTCAAATTACCAGATTTAAACAATATTATTTATCACAAAATATGTTTAACATGCATAATTTAGGTCTTTTTCGTCCTCCCTAGATTTATTCTAGTACAATTAGGGTTTTTAACCAATCTTGTGCATCCAATAGGTGTGTTTGTGTCATTCGATGAACGTTTAGGTCATTTTCGTTTTACCTAGGTTTATTCTAGTCCAATTTGAGTTTTTCACCAATCTTGTGTATCCAATAGGTTTGTTTGTGTCATTTGATGAACATTTAGGTCATTTTCGTCCCCCCTAGGTTTATTCTTGTCGAACTTGGGATTTTAACCAATCTCGTGCGTCCAATAGGTATATTTGTGTCAGTGGATGAACATTTAGGTCATTTTCGTCCTCCCTCGGATAATTCTAGTCCAATTAGGGTTTTTAACCGATCTTGTGCATCCAATAGGTGTGTTTGTGTCAGTGGATGAACATTTAGGTCATTTTCGTCATTCCTTGGCTTATTCTTGTCCAATTAGGGGTTTTAACCAATCTTGTGCATCCAATAGGTGTTCTTGTGTCATAGGATGCACATTTAGGTCATTTTTGTCCTTCCTAAACTTATTCTTGTCCAACTAGGGTTTTTATCCAATCTTGTGCATCCAATAAGTGTGTTTGTATCATTAGATGAACGTTTAGGTCATTTTCGTCCTCCATAGACTTATTCTTATCCAACTAGGGTTTTTAACCAATCTTGTGCAAACAATAGGTGTGTTTGTGTCATTGGATGAACATTTAGGTCATTTTCGCCCACCCTTGCCTTATTCTTGTCCAATTAGGGTTTTTAACCAATCTTGTGCATCCAATAGGTGTATTTGTGTCATTGGATAAACATTAAGGTTATTTTCGTCATCCCTAGGTTTATTCTAGTCCAATTAGGGTTTTTAACCAATCTTGTGCATCCAATAGGTGACTTTGTTTCATTGGATGAACATTTAGGTCATTTTCGTCCTTCCTAGGTTTATTCTAGTCCAATTAGGGTTTTTAACAAATCTTGGGCATCAGATTTTAATGATGCAACAGTATTTTCAAGTTCAATGCACTTTGCAGATTTTTCTTGTGAATCCTTTTTCAGTTGTTCACATAAATTTTCAATTTCTTTATGCTCAACATTCATTTGTTCAAGCATTTTCTTTGTGCTTAACAACTGTTTTATGGATTTCACATAGTCATCATGCAGTTCATTGAAAGCTTCTTGTAGCTCATCATATGTTGGATTAGATTGTGAACTAACCTCATTTTCTGATTCTGAATTTGTATCTGCCATGAGACACAAGTTGACTTCTTCTTCATCAGAAGATGCAGAGGATTCATCGTTATCATTCCATGCAATATAAGCTTTTCTGGTTTTGGTGACTGGTTCCTTGCCTTTTGATTTTGTAGCTCTATTCTTGTTTTGCAATTTGTAGCATTCTGACTTTATGTGACCAGTTTTACCACATTCATAGCATGTAATGGTCTTGTTGTCAGTAGTCTTGGAGCTAGATGGTTTTCTGAATTTGTTGTCTTTCTTCTTCAGAAACTTCTTGAATTTCTTGACAAGCAACCCGATTTCCGGCTCTTCAGATTCACTACTGGATTGATCTGAGCAGCTATCTGATTCAGTTTTCGATTGCTGGGCTTGAACCTTCAGGGATAGTCCTTTCTTTTTGCGGCTTTCCATCTCTGATTCGTCCAGTCGATGTAATTCCATTTCGTGTTCTCTTAGTTTACCAAACAAAGTTGCAGTCGTCATCTTTGCTAGATCTTTAGATTCTGCTATGGCTGTTATCTTTGGCTGCCATTCTCTGGTTAGACATCTCATTATTTTTCCAATCTGTTGTTCGTTATCCACTTGCTTTCCCAATGCATGAAGATTATTCACAATGTGTGTGAATCTGGTTTGCAGATCACTGATGGATTCGTCCCTTTTCATGCTGAATAATTCATATTCGTGCATCAGTGTGTTTACGCGAGCTCTCTTCACGTCTGTGGTTCCTTCATGTGTTTCTTGAAGAATGTCCCACATTTCTTTTGCTGACTTGCAGTTTGACACTCTAAAAAATTCTTCTGCACAAAGAGCAGATGTTATAATGTTCTTAGCCTTTGCATTATAACCTACCTTTTTCTTGTCATCATCTGACCAGTCGGCTCTAGGCTTGAGAATCATTGAGTCATTCGTTCCTGCAATCTTGGGAATATATGGACCGTTTTCAACAGCGTCAAGGATGTCTATGCCACTGGCTTCCAAGAAGATTAGCATCCTGTGCTTCCAGTACATATAAGCTGTTCCGTTGAAAGCTGGAGGTCTTGCTAACGATGCGCCTTCTCCCAGAAAATCGTTTGAGGCCATAGTGCTTTTATGAGTATTACCTCTCGAAAAGTTAGGCTCTGAGGCCAATTGTTGGTATATATGACCTCGTAATAAGCGGAATATATCAGAATGTATCAGTTCTTTATGAAATTAAATCAATTTCATACACACAGCGGAAATTAAATTGTGGCATACAAGATTAGCAAGTTTTATTAGATTGATATGAGATTAATCAAGATGCATACAAGTCAAATTATCAGATTAAACAATATTACTTATTACAGAATATGTTTAACATGCATCTAATTTTAATCACATATACAGATATATCAAGATAGTAAATCAAAGGAGATAAGGGTTAGAGAAGATTGCACCAAGGATTTATACTGGTTCAGTTGTCCACTTGACAACCTACATCCAGTCCTGCAAATCCAAACGGATTTCAGATTTTCTTCTCCAATAGAAAGAATCAATTACAGATTGTCCAGTTTCCTCCCCGAAACCTATCTATCTTAATGATCTCTTTCCTATTGATCACCCTCTGATCCTTGTAGATACTCAGCAACCTATCACAGAATCAAAGTACAACTCTTTCTTGTTGAGCACTCTCACCCAAGAAAGTAGTCACCAGTTTCTAGCTGGATTTTCTCGCTTTGTTTTTGTTTCAAAGAATTATTACAAACAGAATACAGAAAGAACAAAAAGTAGTCTTCAATCTTGGTCAAAATGGCTTCTCATAATTCTGGATATCAAAGATTTGTTTTTGAGAATCCTTGTCTTTCAAGATTGTTTAGCAGCTATCTTTTTGATTGTTGATAATCCTCTTTTTCAATTTGATCTGAAAAAGTAATCTCATAACCAAGTGTTATTGTGTATCAAGAATATTCAATGTATATTTCAGATTGATATCATTGTTATTATCATTCATGTTATTGAAAGACAGATTGAAGACAGTTTATATAGTTTCTGAAAAACACATTAATCAATCGATTTACCAATCGATTTCGTAAAGTGATAAACCAGTCTAATCGATTTGCCAATCGATTATCGTGTGTCTTGTTTTTCTTGAATCTTGAAACTATATAACCCAATCGATTTACCAATCGATTCTTTAAACAACATTTCTCAGTGATTATGTTAAGACTGATATGAATCGATTTCGTAATCGATTGCAGATGTTATGTTCAAACTGAAACACATATCAATCGATTCCATAATCGATTTATCAAATCTTCATAATCGATTAACAAATACTTAAAATCGATTTGGTCACACGCTCAGAGTTCACTGGGTTTTCAAAAGGTTTTGTCAATCGATTTGCCAATCGATTGAGTTTAAGTCAGTGACTCAGCTATTTTGATACTAATCGACGTGCCAATCGATTTGTATGTATTTGTCTGAAAACGTTCTTACCTGGGATTTGGTTCAATCGATTTCCCAATCGATTTCGACCAAATTTAACTTGATTGAAATATTACAACATAGATTGTCCAATCGATTTGTATGTCACAGGAAAAGTTATTTTGCAAGTGATTTTTAAGTAATCGATTTGCCAATCGATTACCCTTAAAACTGGGTTTCCACTGTGACTTATCCAATCGATTTCCCAATCGATTTATTTCAATCAGGTTTACTTTGTGAATTGTATAATCGATTTGTCAATCGATTACCCTCAAAACTGGGGTGCCACTGACTTGTGCATTTTCAATTTCTAATTCAGTCAGTCGATTGCCCAATCGATTATACCAACACAAACAGTTGTGTTTCCTTACACCTTTGTTATGAAATCGATTTCCCAATCGATTTGCTTTAGTCAAAAGTCAACTTTTGTTGATTTCTTGTGTTTCAAGCAACCTGTTCCAAGTGTGTAGGATTTGATTGTTGTTCCTGAAATCTTGCTCAATTCAAATATTAGATTTATCATGTATTGTATGAACATTGTTGAATTATTAATTATGTCAAAATTAGGAATCAAAGGATCAAAATCCAACAATCTCCCCCTTTTTGGCATAATTGACAATTCATACAATTGTAACTTGAGCATTTCAAAACAACAAGCATAAGTGTATTATAAACAACATTATTACTTGTTATTAAGTAACAGAGCAAACTATATCATAAGTATCAAAGTAATAACAACATGCAGACAAACATCAACAATGCAACTGTCAAGTTATAATATTTCTCCCCCTTTGTCATTTAAGTCAAAAAGGTAGAAACAATTTCTCCCCCTATGTTAAAGAACATATGCATTGGGTTTGAAACATATAACACAGTGCATCAAAAACAATGAAGTTTATATGTCTAAAGGCAAAATCAATCAATGCAATTAATGAGCAACTTAGATGATTAAGCCAAAAAGATATAACATTTATAAAAATTCATCATACATCACAGAATTATAACAGGTCAGAGCAAAACAGTATGAAACCTAAGGGTCCTAAACACCTAGTGTGGGCTGGTCCTCACTATCATCTAAGGGAGAGGTTGAGACCGCTGTATTAACCTCAGCAGGTGTCTCCTCACCGTGAGTCTCAGGGTTAACTAGGGGGTTTGGGTTAGGTTCATCCGTAGCTTGTCGACCAATCTCTGCGACGTCTTCAAATGACAGTTTGATGCCGAGGTGTGTCTGAATCTCATCCACATTTTGAACAACTGAGTTCAAGGAGGCTTGCATAGTCCTTAAACTTGCTTCTACTCTGGACTGAAATTCCAACACTTTGGCATTGTGTGCCATCTGAGCTTCAATGAATTCCAAAATTCTGTTCACAAAATCAGGAGTAGCAGATTCAGTAACTGGTGGAGGCTGAGACTGAGGTTGAGGTTGGGGCTGGACAGGGTCAGCAGCTGCTTGAGGTCTTATCCATTTACCATGTAATCGCTTCAGTTGCATCTGATTCACTATCGATTCACCAAACACCAATGTCGTTTTAGCAGATTCCTCATTTCCAAATGAGACCTTGAAGTGTTTGAGAATTTTAGTTATCAACTGTGGATAAGGCAGCATCAGCTTGCTTTGAGATGCTTCCAACATGTGCCTTAGCACAATCCAACACCAGCTCATCCTTAACTCTTTGGATAAGCCCCACAACAGTATGATGTCCAACTTCTGGACTACTGCGTGATTTCCCGATCGTGGAACCAGCATACGCGTCAAAGCATACATCAACATCCTCTGTTGAACCTTCATCTGACCAATGGGCAGTGAAATCGATTCAACAAACCCATCGACCATCAGGTCTTTAACTGCGGTATGCCTATCAAGTGTTTCTTCCCAACCTTCATCGGCAGTGTCGGCTTTTGTGCTGCCATCAATAGATTTGCCGTAGAAAGGCAATCCAGATAAAGTTGAGAAATCATCAAAAGTCATTGTAATTCTTTTTCCCTTAACTGAAGCAGTAAAACCTTCTTCAGTCATCTTGAATGTAGAATAAAACTCCCTGATCAGCCTTGGATAGCTGTCGAGTGTAGAAGACAGAAAACTTTCCAATCCATGAAACCTGAGGTGGTTCTGAAAAGTAAATTCCACAACATCAAAATATTCAAAATCCATGGTTCTAGCTTCATGAATTTTCCTTTTTGCGAAGTCTGTAGACAGAGATGGTTGTACCTCCTTTTCCTTAGGTGCAGAGACCTTCTTAGGAGGTGGAGAAGAAGTAGGCTTCTTCTTCCTTTTCTGAGTAATTACTTTCATGGCATCAGCCATGAGCTTTTCAGTAGGGGGCTCTTTGCGTTTCTTCGGCTTTTCCTGGATTGGGGCAGGAGCTTTTCCTTTATCTTTTGCAAGTATTTTGTGAGTTGGGATGGGTACTCTTTTTGTTAAAGTTGGAGGTGGTGATGGTGTTTCACTGGTGGAAGAGGATGATGGAGATGGAGTGCGTGCTTGAGTCTGTTTTACTCGGGCCATATCAACAATTTTGTGTAGATTCGAAGTAGGTAGAGTGTAGAAAGCAGATTCAAACAAATGCAGAGACAGAAGAATGAAGAACACAAGAGAAAAGCTGAGAAAATCTGGAAAACAAAGTGCAGAAATCGATTTAGAACTGTTCCTTTTATACTCTTGACCTAGTAAATCGATTTCCCAATCGATTAGGTTACCGTTGCTGGGAATCCTCAATCGATTCAGTAATGATGAAGTGCCAACGGCTAGGTACTTTGAGTAACGGTCATATTTCAAATCGATGTTCAAATCGAATTCCTGTTTTACTTAATCGATTCCCAAATCGATTGTCTTAAGGTTGAACACTTAGCTAATCGATTTCCAAATCGATGCTCGTGAAGGTTAAAAAAAATTTTCTGAAATTTTGAATCCTGGGCTAACGTAATCGATTCTCAAATCGATTTTATAAACCTTTTACCATGCTGGTAATCGATTTCCAAATCGATGTAACTGGAAAACATTACTGAAAAGTACCAGAATCATCAAAAACTTACACTTCACTAGGATCAATGATCCCTAGTTTCATCCTTATGTTCAAAAAACTTTCTTTTGGCAATGCTTTTGTGAAGATATCAGCTAATTGTTCTGTAGTGTTCACATACTCAAGTTTGATAACTCCATTCTGAAAGTGGTCTCTTATGAAGTGATGCCTTACCTCAATGTGTTTTGTCCTTGAATGCATTACTGGGTTCTTGGTTATGCTGATAGCACTTGTGTTATCACACATGATCGGCACTGTTCCCAAATCGACACCGAAGTCCATTAAATGCTGTTTCATCCACAAGATTTGAGCACAACAGCTCCCAGCTGCTATGTATTCAGCTTCTGCAGTAGACAATGCAATACTTGTTTGCTTCTTACTGAACCAAGACACTAGAGAATTACCAAGCAAATGACATGTTCCTGAAGTACTCTTTCTGTCAAGTTTACAACCAGCAAAGTCTGAGTCTGAATAACCAACCAAAGTACATGTTGAACCTTTTGGATACCACAAACCAAGACTTTTAGTACCTACCAAGTATCTGAAAATTCTCTTTACTGCACTGAGGTGAGATTCCTTCGGATTCGATTGATACCTTGCACACATACAAACACTGAACATAATATCTGGTCGGCTTGCTGTAAGGTAGAGCAGAGATCCAATCATACCACGAAATCTAGTGACATCTACAGGCTTACCCTTCTCATCTCGGTCTAAGAAATTTCCTTGACTCATGGGTGTATCAATGGACTTAAGTTTATCAAAGTTAAATTTCTTTATCAAATCAGAACAATATTTGGATTGACTAATGAAAATGCCTTGCTTGCTTTGGTTAATTTGAAATCCCAAGAAATATGACAGTTCACCCATCATTGACATTTCAAATTTACCTTTCATTAAATTTTCAAATTCTTTGCAAAGTTTATCATTTGTTGATCCAAATATTATGTCATCAACATAAATTTGGACCAGCAAGATGTCATTTTCAGTAGTTTTTGTAAAGAGTGTCTTATCAACATTTCCTCTAGAAAAATTTTGTTGAATGAGGAAAGTGCTGAGTTTCTCATACCAAGCTCTTGGAGCTTGTTTCAACCCATAGAGGGCCTTTGAGAGTTTATACACATGGTTAGGAAAATCTGGATTTTCAAAACCTGGTGTTTGACTCACAAAAACTTCCTCTTGGAGGTCTCCATTGAGAAAGGCACTCTTCACATCCATTTGATATAGATTGAAGTCCATGATACATGCATAAGCCAATAAAATTCTTATGGCTTCTAGTCTAGCTACTGGGGCATAGGTCTCATCAAAGTCTATTCCCTCCTCTTGACTATAACCCTTTGCAACTAATCTGGCTTTATTCCTAGTTATCACACCATTCTCATCTAACTTATTTCTGAACACCCACCTAGTTCCTATAACATGCTTACCCTCTGGCCTAGGTACCAAGTTCCACACCTTGTTTCTCTCAAACTGGTTTAACTCCTCTTGCATAGCAAGTATCCACTCACTATCTAAAAGGGCTTCCTTAATGTTCTTAGGTTCAATCTGAGATACAAAGGCTGTAAAGTTACAAAACTGACTAAGGCTTCTCCTAGTTGCAACACCTTTAGAGATATCGCCTATAATGTTGTCTAAAGGGTGGTTTCGGTTGAACTTCCATTCCTTAGGCAACTCACAGGTTTCTATAGGTTCTACAGGGTCTGCACTAGTTGGAGGGTCAGCTATAGGTTGTTCTAGTGGTTCAGATTCTACAACATCGTCCAAAATTTCAATAACCTTAGAAGGAGTTTTGTTCAAGTTTTCTGTAAAAGATTCATCAAACTTTACATGAACTGACTCTTCTATGGTTTTTGTTCTTTTGTTGTAGATTCTATAGGCCTTACTAGTTTGGGAATATCCTAAAAAGATACCTTCATCTGCCTTAGGGTCAAACTTTCCTAGGTGTTCTTTGCCATTGTTCAAAACAAAGCACTTACAACCAAAGATTCTAAAGTAGGACAGGTTTGGTTTTCTACCCTTGTAAAGCTCATAGGGTGTTTTCCTAAGCAGGGGCCTAATGAGAACTCTATTCACAACATGGGTGGCTGTACTAATTGCATCTGCCCAAAAGTACTTAGGTAGGTTGGAGTCCTTAAGCATGGTCCTAGCTAACTCTTCTAGGGATCTATTTTTCCTCTCCACTACCCCATTCTGCTGTGGTGTCCTAGGGGCTGAATAGATGTGGTTGATTCCATTTGATTCACAATAATTTTGAAAAAGATCATTTTGGAATTCACCTCCATGATCACTTTTTATTGAAACAATTTTCAAATCATTCTCATTTTGTACTAAAGCAGCAAACTTTTTGAAAACAGAGAATGTATCACTTTTATGAGCTAAAAAGTAAGTCCATGTGAATCTAGAATAATCATCAACCAGCACATATCCATACAGGTTTCCACCTAAACTCTTAACTTGGGCAGGTCCGAAAAGGTCCATGTGAACTAGTTGTAAAACTCTATTTGTTCTAACCAAGTCTATAGAGGGAAATGGAGTCTTAACCAGTTTACTTTTCTCACATGCATCACACAGTCTATCTTTAGAGAACTTCCTATTTGGTAGACCTAAGACTAACTGTTTGCTGACAAGTTTATTCAAATGATTTATGTGTATATGAGCAATTCTTTTATGCCAAAGCCATGTTTCATCTGAGTTGGATAACAAGCAGCATACAGCACTAGGTACAGAATTGAAATCCAACATGTAAATGTTGTTGATTCTGTCCCCAATTAGCTTTATGTGTTTGTCATCTTTATGCTCAATAATGCAAGATTGTGATGAAAAACTTACTTGAAAACCTTTGTCACATAGCTGGCTTATACTCAGTAAGTTGTGCTTTAATCCTTCAACATATAGCACATTTTTGATTACTGCAGTTGATTCATCGCCTACATCACCAATTCCAATGATTTTTCCTCTGTTGTTATCACCATATTTGACAAAGCCTCCTTCCTTTAATGTCAAGTTCAGGAATTTGGATTTGTCACCAGTCATGTGCTTTGAGCATCCGCTATCTAGATACCATGAGTGTTTCGTGGATGTCAAGCACACCTGCAATACAAAATCAGAATTTTGTTTTAGGTCCCCAATTTAAATTGGGTCCTGGTTGGTTAGTGTCAAACACAGATTTCTTTTCTATCCAAACTAGCTTCCATCCTTGATTGGCTAATTTTTTAAATTTGCAATTAGACACAAAATGTCCCTTTCTGCAACAGAAATGACATTTGCCATCAAAGGATGAATGTTTATTTGGTTTAGTAAAGATGTCATACATACTCTTAGCAATAGCAGATTTTTGACCATGTTTGACATTTCTGGTTTGCATATAACCAATACCAGATCTGTTTTTATTTTTTCTTTTGACATGCATATTTGGTGTATATCCTAAACCAGATTTTTCATGAACATGTCTTTGATTGCTAAGTATGACATTTAGCTTATCTTTACTATTTGCAAAATTTAATAAATCAGATTTTAATGATGCAACAGTATTTTCAAGTTCAATGCACTTTGCAGATTTTTCCTGTGAATCCTTTTTCAGTTGTTCACATAAATTTTCAATTTCTTTATGTTCAACATTCATTTGTTCAAGCATTTTCTTTGTGCTTAACAACTGTTTTATGGAATTCACATAATCATCATGCAGTTCATTGAAAGCTTCTTGTAGCTCATCATATGTTGGATTAGATTGTGAACTAACCTCATTTTCTGATTCTGAATCTGTATCTGCCATGAGACACAAGTTGACTTCTTCTTCATCAGAAGATGCAGAGGATTCATCGTTATCATTCCATGCAATATAAGCTTTTCTGGTTTTGGTGACTGGTTCCTTGCCTTTTGATTTTGTAGCTCTATTCTTGTTTTGCAATTTGTAGCATTCTGACTTTATGTGACCAGTTTTACCACATTCATAGCATGTAATGGTCTTGTTGTCAGTAGTCTTGGAGCTAGATGGTTTTCTGAATTTGTTGTCTTTCTTCTTCAGAAACTTCTTGAATTTCTTGACAAGCAACCCGATTTCCGGCTCTTCAGATTCACTACTGGATTGATCTGAGCAGCTATCTGATTCAGTTTTCGATTGCTGGGCTTGAACCTTCAGGGATAGTCCTTTCTTTTTGCGGCTTTCCATTTCTGATTCGTCCAGTCGATGTAATTCCATTTCATGTTCCCTTAGTTTTCCAAACAAAGTTGCAGTCGTCATCTTTGCTAGATCTTTAGATTCTGCTATGGCTGTTATTTTTGGCTGCCACTCTCTGGTTAGACACCTCCTAATTTTTCCAATCTGCTGTTCGTTGTCCACTTGCTTTCCCAATGCGTGAAGATTATTCACAATGTGTGTGAATCTGGTTTGCAGATCGCTGATGGATTCGTCCTTTTTCATGCTGAATAATTCATATTCGTGCATAAGTGTGTTTACGCGAGCTCTCTTCACATCTGTGGTTCCTTCATGTGTTTGTTGAAGAATGTCCCACATTTCTTTTGCTGACTTGCAGTTTGACACTCTAAAGAATTCTTCTGCACAAAGAGCAGATGTTATAATGTTCTTAGCCTTAGCATTATAACCTACCTTTTTCTTGTCGTCGTCTGACCAGTCGGCTCTAGGCTTGAGAATCATTGAGTCATTTGTTCCTGCAATCTTGGGAATATATGGACCGTTTTCAACAGCGTCAAGGATGTCTATGCCACTGGCTTCCAAGAAGATTAGCATCCTGTGCTTCCAGTACATATAAGCTGTTCCGTTGAAAGCTGGAGGTCTTGCTAACGATGCGCCTTCTCCCAGAAAATCGTTTGAGGCCATAGTGCTTTTATGAGTGTTACCTCTCGAAAAGTTAGGCTCTGAGGCCAATTGTTGGTTGGTACGACCTCGTAATAATCGGAATATATCAGAATGTATCAGTTCTTTAAGAAATTAAATCAATTTCATACACACAGCGGAATTTAAATTGTGGCATACAAGATTAGCAAGTTCTGTTAGATTGATATGAGATTAACCAAGATGCATACAAGTCAAATTATCAGATTAAACAATATTACTTATCACAGACTATGTTTAACATGCATCTAATATTAATCACATATACAAATATATCAAGATAGAAAATTAAAGGAGTTAAGGGTTAGAGAAGATTGCACCAAGAATTTATACTGGTTCAGTTGTCAACTTGACAACCTACATCCAGTCCTGAAAATCCAAACGGATTTCAGATTTTCTTCTCCAATAGAAAGAATCAATTACAGATTGTCCAGTTTCATCCCCGAAACCTATCTATCTTAATGATCTCTTTCCTATTGATCACCCTCTGATCCTTGTAGATACTCGGCAATCTAACACAGAATCACAGTGCGACTCTTTCTTGTTGAGACCTCTCACCCAAGAAAGTAGCCACCAGTTTCTAGCTGGATTTCTCGCTTTCGTTTCGTTTCAAAGTATTGTTACAGACAGATTAACAGAAGTACAAAAAGCAGTCTTCAATCTTGATCAAAGTGTCTTCTCACGAATCTGGATATTCAAAGATTGTTCATGAGAACTTTGTCTTTTCTCTCAAGATCACTTTTCCAGCTCTCTCATTGATTATGGATAATCTTTTGATCTTGATCTGAAAGAGCAATATCAGATTGTTAGCAAAGTGTATTGTGATTTGTTATTGAAGTTATCTTGAGTTCTTAGAAATATGAAAATTATGATCGAGGTTCTTAGAGAAAAAGATTGAAAGACAGTTTATATAGTTTCAGAAAAACAACTACTAAATCGATTCACCAATCGATTTATTAAAGTTATAAAACATGTGTAATCGATTTGCCAATCGATTCTTTTAAAGCACTTTTCAGAATAAATCGATTCACAAATACGCATAATCGATTTGGCCACAAACTGGGAAGTTACTGAGATATCAAAACATTGTTTCAATCGATTCCCCAATCGATTGTGTTTCAAAAAGTTCTTTCAATCGATTTGCCAATCAATTGTGGTTAAGTCAGTAACTCAGCTATTTTAATGTTAGTCGATGTGCTAGTCGATTTGGTATTTGTTTTCTGAAAAGTTCTTACCAGGTGTTTAGTTCAATCGATTTCCCAATCGATT
>NW_027339431.1:4644964-4645508 GCF_000331145.2 Cicer arietinum | reverse complement strand
TGTTTAGTTCAATCGATTTCCCAATCGATTGCAACCAAACTTAACTTGATTGAAATCTCACACAATAGATTGTCCAATCGATTGTTTTAGTCAAGGCTTAAGTTCCTTTTGAAATTTTATTTAGGCAATCGATTTGTCAATCGATTTCCTAGTGCCCTGTGACTTCCCAATCGATTTGCCAGTCGATTAGTTTCAATCAGTTTTCATTTTGTGATATGTACAATCGATTTGTCAATCGATTAACCTGTAAATCAGGTTGCCACTGACTTGTTCAATTTTCAATTCTAATTTAGTCAGTCGATTTCCCAATCGATTATACAATCACAAACATATACTTATCCTTACACCCTTGTTATGAAATCGATTTCCCAATCGATTTACTCAGTGAATAATCAACTTTTGTTGATTTCTTGTGTTCCAAGCAATTTGTTCCAAGTGTGTAGGATTGGATTGTTGTTCATGAAATCTTGCTCAATTGAAATGTTAGATTTATCATATGATGTATGAACATTGTATGTTTGTTAATTATGTCAAAATTAGGATT
>NW_027339431.1:4641434-4642534 GCF_000331145.2 Cicer arietinum | reverse complement strand
AACATTTACGTCATTTTCGTCCTCCCTAGATTTATTCTTATCCAACTAGGGTTTTTAACCAATCTTGTGCATACAATAGGTGTGTTTGTGTCATTGGATGAACATTTAGGTCATTTTCGTCCACCCTTGGCTTATTCTTGTCCAATTAGGGTTTTTACCCAATCTTGGGAATCCAATAAGTTCATTTGTGTCATGATATAAACGTTTAGGTCATTTTCGTCCTCCATAGACTTATTCTTATCCAACTAGGGTTTTTAACCAATCTTGTGCATACAATAGGTGTGTTTGTGTCATTGGATGAACATTTAGGTCATTTTCGTCCACCCTTGGCTTATTCTTGTCCAATTAGGGTTTTTACCCAATCTTGGGAATCCAATAAGTTCATTTGTGTCATGATATAAACGTTTAGGTCATTTTCGTCATCCCTAGGTTTATTCTAGTCCAATTAGGGTTTTTAACCAATCTTGTGCATCCAATAGGTGACTTTGTTTCATTGGATGAACATTTAGGTCATTTTCGTCCTTTCTAGGTTTATTCTAGTCCAATTAGGGTTTTTAACCAATCTTGGGCATCCAATAAGTTCATTTGTATCATTGGATGAACATTTAGGTCATTTTCGTCCTCCCTAGGTGTGTTTAACTAATCTAGGGTTTTTAACTAATTTGTGCATCCAAATACAATAGGCGTGTTTGTGTCATTGGATTAACATTTAGGTCATTTTCGTACTCCCTTGGCTTATTCTTGTCCAATAAGGGTTTTTACCCAAACTTGTGCATCCAACAAGTTCATTTGTGTCATTGGATGAACTATTAGGTCATTTTCTTCCTTCCTAGATTTATTCTAGTCCAATTAGGGTTTTTATCCAATCTTGTGCATCCAATAGGTGAGTTTGGGTCATTGGATGAACATTTAGGTCATTTTCGTCCACCCTAGCTTTATTCTAGTTCAATTACGGTCTTTAACCAATCTTGGGCATCCAATAGGTGTGTTTAGGTCATTCGATGAACGTTTAGGTCATTTTCGTCCTACCTAAACTTTTCTTGCCAAACTAGGGTTTTTAACCAATCTTGGTCATCCAATAAGTTCATTTGTGTCATTTG
>NW_027339431.1:4618742-4640934 GCF_000331145.2 Cicer arietinum | reverse complement strand
ATCTTGTGCATCCAATAGGTGTGTTTGTATCATTGGATGAACATTTAGGTCATTTTCTTCCTTTCTATACTCATTCTTGTCCAACTAGGGTTTTTCACCAATCTTGTGCATCCAAAAGGTGTGTTTGTGTCATTGGATGAACATTTAGGGCATTTTCGCCCTCCCTATGTTTATTCTAGTCCAATTAGGGTTTTTAACCAATCTTGTGCATCCAATAGGTGTGTTTATGTCATTGGTTGAACATTTAGGTCATTTTCGTCCTTCCTAGACTTATTCTTGTCCAACTAGGGTTTTTAACCAATCTTGTGCATCCAATAGGTGTGTTTATGTCATTGGTTGAACATTTAGGTCATTTTCGTCCTTCCTAGACTTATTCTTGTCCAACTAGGGTTTTTAACTAATCTTGTGCATCCAATAGGTGTGTTTATGTCATTGGTTGAACATTTAGGTCATTTTCGTCCTTCCTAGACTTATTCTTGTCCAACTAGGGTTTTTAACTAATCTTGTGCATCCAATAGGTGTGTTTATGTCATTGGTTGAACATTTAGGTCATTTTCGTCCTTCCTAGACTTATTCTTGTCCAACTAGGGTTTTTAACTAATCTTGTGCATCCAATAGGTGTGTTTGTGTAATTGGATGAACAATTAGGTCATTTTCGTGCTCCCTTGGCTTATTCTTGTCCAATAAGGGTTTTTAACCATTCTTATGCACCCAATCAGTTCATTTGTGTCATTGGATGAACATTTAGGTCATTTTTTTCCTCCCTAGGCTTATTCTTGTCAAATTAGGGTTTTTAACCAATCTTGTGCATCCAATAGGTGTGTTTGTGTCATTGGATGAACATTTAGGTCTTTTTCGTCCTCACTAGGTTTATTCTTGCCCAACTTTGGTTTTTAACCAATCTTGTGCATCCAATAGGTATGTTTGTGTCAATGGATGAACATTTAGGTTATTTTCGTCCTCCCTAGACTTCTTCTTATCCAACTAGAGTTTTTAACCAATCTTGTGCATCCAATAGGTGTGTTGGTGTAATTGGATGAGCATTTAGGTCATTTTTGTCCTCCCTTGGCTTAGTATTGTCCAATTAGGGTTGTTAACCAATCTTGTGCATCCAATAAGTTCATTTGTGTGATTGGATGAACATTTAGGTCATTTTCGTCCTCCCTAGGTTTATTCTTGTCTTACTTGGGTTTTTAACCAATCTTGTGAATCCAATAGGTGTGTTTGTGTCATTGGATCAACATTTCGGTTATTTTCATCCTTCCTAGACTTATTCTTGTCCAACTAGGGTTTTTAACCAATCTTGTGCATACAATAAGTTCATTTGTGTCATTGGATGAACATTTAGGTCATTTTTGTCCTTCCTAGAATTATTCTTGTCCAATTAGGGTTTTTAACCAATCTTGTGCATACAATAGGCGTGTTTGTGTCATTGGATTAACATTTAGGTCATTTTCGTACTCCCTTGGCTTATTCTTGTCCAATAAGGGTTTTTAACCAATCTTATGCACCCAATCAGTTCATTTGTGTCATTGGATGAACATTTAGGTCATTTTCGTCCTCCCTATGTTTATTCTAGTCCAATTAGGGTTTTTAACCAATCTTGTGCATCCAATAGATGTGTTTCTGTCATTGGATGAACATTTAGGTCAATTTCGTCCTCCCTAGACTTATTCTTATCCAACTAGAGTTTATGACCAATCTTGTTCATCCAATAGATATGTTTGTGTCATTGGATGAACATTTAGGTCATTTTTGTCCTCCCTTGGCTTAATCTTGTCCAAATAGGGTTTTTAACCAATCTTGTGCATCCGATAAGTTCATGTGTGTCATTGGATGAACATTTAAGTCATTTTCGTCCTCCCTAGGTTTCTTCTAGTCCAATTTGGGTTTTTAACCAATCTTGTGGAACCAATAGGTGTGTTTGTGTCATTGGATGAACATTTAGGTCATTTTCGTCCTCCCTAGACGTATTCTTATCCAACTAGGGTTTTTAACCAATCTTGTGCATACAATAGGTGTGTTTGTGTCATTGGAAGAAAATTTAGGTCATTTTCGTCCTCTCTTGACTTATTCTTGTCCAATTAGGATTTTTAACCAATCTTGTGCATGCAGTAGGGGTTTTTAACCATTCTTATGCACCCAATCAGTTCATTTGTGTCATTGGATGAACATTTAGGTCATTTTTTTCCTCCCTAGGCTTATTCTTGTCAAATTAGGGTTTTTAACCAATCTTGTGCATCCAATAGGTGTGTTTGTGTCATTGGATGAACATTTAGGTCTTTTTCGTCCTCACTAGGTTTATTCTTGCCCAACTTTGGTTTTTAACCAATCTTGTGCATCCAATAGGTATGTTTGTGTCAATGGATGAACATTTAGGTTATTTTCGTCCTCCCTAGACTTCTTCTTATCCAACTAGAGTTTTTAACCAATCTTGTGCATCCAATAGGTGTGTTGGTGTAATTGGATGAGCATTTAGGTCATTTTTGTCCTCCCTTGGCTTAGTATTGTCCAATTAGGGTTGTTAACCAATCTTGTGCATCCAATAAGTTCATTTGTGTGATTGGATGAACATTTAGGTCATTTTCGTCCTCCCTAGGTTTATTATTGTCTTACTTGGGTTTTTAACCAATCTTGTGAATCCAATAGGTGTGTTTGTGTCATTGGATCAACATTTAGGTTATTTTTGTCCTCCCTAGACTTATTCTTGTCCAACTAGGGTTTTTAACCAATCTTGTGCGTCCAATAGGTGAGTTTGTGTCATTGGATGAACATTTAGGTCATTTTCATCCATCCTAGACTTATTTTTGTCCAACTAGGGTTTTTAACCAATCTTGTGCATACAATAGGTGTGTTTGTGTAATTGGATGAACAATTAGGTCATTTTCGTGCTCCCTTGGCTTATTCTTGTCCAATAAGGGTTTTTAACCATTCTTATGCACCCAATCAGTTCATTTGTGTCATTGGATGAACATTTAGGTCATTTTTTTCCTCCCTAGGCTTATTCTTGTCAAATTAGGGTTTTTAACCAATCTTGTGCATCCAATAGGTGTGTTTGTGTCATTGGATGAACATTTAGGTCTTTTTCGTCCTCACTAGGTTTATTCTTGCCCAACTTTGGTTTTTAACCAATCTTGTGCATCCAATAGGTATGTTTGTGTCAATGGATGAACATTTAGGTTATTTTCGTCCTCCCTAGACTTCTTCTTATCCAACTAGAGTTTTTAACCAATCTTGTGCATCCAATAGGTGTGTTGGTGTAATTGGATGAGCATTTAGGTCATTTTTGTCCTCCCTTGGCTTAGTATTGTCCAATTAGGGTTGTTAACCAATCTTGTGCATCCAATAAGTTCATTTGTGTGATTGGATGAACATTTAGGTCATTTTCGTCCTCCCTAGGTTTATTATTGTCTTACTTGGGTTTTTAACCAATCTTGTGAATCCAATAGGTGTGTTTGTGTCATTGGATCAACATTTAGGTTATTTTTGTCCTCCCTAGACTTATTCTTGTCCAACTAGGGTTTTTAACCAATCTTGTGCGTCCAATAGGTGAGTTTGTGTCATTGGATGAACATTTAGGTCATTTTCATCCATCCTAGACTTATTTTTGTCCAACTAGGGTTTTTAACCAATCTTGTGCATACAATAGGTGTGTTTGTGTAATTGGATGAACAATTAGGTCATTTTCGTGCTCCCTTGGCTTATTCTTGTCCAATAAGGGTTTTTAACCATTCTTATGCACCCAATCAGTTCATTTGTGTCATTGGATGAACATTTAGGTCATTTTTTTCCTCCCTAGGCTTATTCTTGTCAAATTAGGGTTTTTAACCAATCTTGTGCATCCAATAGGTGTGTTTGTGTCATTGGATGAACATTTAGGTCTTTTTCGTCCTCACTAGGTTTATTCTTGCCCAACTTTGGTTTTTAACCAATCTTGTGCATCCAATAGGTATGTTTGTGTCAATGGATGAACATTTAGGTTATTTTCGTCCTCCCTAGACTTCTTCTTATCCAACTAGAGTTTTTAACCAATCTTGTGCATCCAATAGGTGTGTTGGTGTAATTGGATGAGCATTTAGGTCATTTTTGTCCTCCCTTGGCTTAGTATTGTCCAATTAGGGTTGTTAACCAATCTTGTGCATCCAATAAGTTCATTTGTGTGATTGGATGAACATTTAGGTCATTTTCGTCCTCCCTAGGTTTATTATTGTCTTACTTGGGTTTTTAACCAATCTTGTGAATCCAATAGGTGTGTTTGTGTCATTGGATCAACATTTAGGTTATTTTTGTCCTCCCTAGACTTATTCTTGTCCAACTAGGGTTTTTAACCAATCTTGTGCGTCCAATAGGTGAGTTTGTGTCATTGGATGAACATTTAGGTCATTTTCATCCATCCTAGACTTATTTTTGTCCAACTAGGGTTTTTAACCAATCTTGTGCATACAATAGGTGTGTTTGTGTAATTGGATGAACAATTAGGTCATTTTCGTGCTCCCTTGGCTTATTCTTGTCCAATAAGGGTTTTTAACCATTCTTATGCACCCAATCAGTTCATTTGTGTCATTGGATGAACATTTAGGTCATTTTTTTCCTCCCTAGGCTTATTCTTGTCAAATTAGGGTTTTTAACCAATCTTGTGCATCCAATAGGTGTGTTTGTGTCATTGGATGAACATTTAGGTCTTTTTCGTCCTCACTAGGTTTATTCTTGCCCAACTTTGGTTTTTAACCAATCTTGTGCATCCAATAGGTATGTTTGTGTCAATGGATGAACATTTAGGTTATTTTCGTCCTCCCTAGACTTCTTCTTATCCAACTAGAGTTTTTAACCAATCTTGTGCATCCAATAGGTGTGTTGGTGTAATTGGATGAGCATTTAGGTCATTTTTGTCCTCCCTTGGCTTAGTATTGTCCAATTAGGGTTGTTAACCAATCTTGTGCATCCAATAAGTTCATTTGTGTGATTGGATGAACATTTAGGTCATTTTCGTCCTCCCTAGGTTTATTATTGTCTTACTTGGGTTTTTAACCAATCTTGTGAATCCAATAGGTGTGTTTGTGTCATTGGATCAACATTTAGGTTATTTTTGTCCTCCCTAGACTTATTCTTGTCCAACTAGGGTTTTTAACCAATCTTGTGCGTCCAATAGGTGAGTTTGTGTCATTGGATGAACATTTAGGTCATTTTCATCCATCCTAGACTTATTTTTGTCCAACTAGGGTTTTTAACCAATCTTGTGCATACAATAGGTGTGTTTGTGTAATTGGATGAACAATTAGGTCATTTTCGTGCTCCCTTGGCTTATTCTTGTCCAATAAGGGTTTTTAACCATTCTTATGCACCCAATCAGTTCATTTGTGTCATTGGATGAACATTTAGGTCATTTTTTTCCTCCCTAGGCTTATTCTTGTCAAATTAGGGTTTTTAACCAATCTTGTGCATCCAATAGGTGTGTTTGTGTCATTGGATGAACATTTAGGTCTTTTTCGTCCTCACTAGGTTTATTCTTGCCCAACTTTGGTTTTTAACCAATCTTGTGCATCCAATAGGTATGTTTGTGTCAATGGATGAACATTTAGGTTATTTTCGTCCTCCCTAGACTTCTTCTTATCCAACTAGAGTTTTTAACCAATCTTGTGCATCCAATAGGTGTGTTGGTGTAATTGGATGAGCATTTAGGTCATTTTTGTCCTCCCTTGGCTTAGTATTGTCCAATTAGGGTTGTTAACCAATCTTGTGCATCCAATAAGTTCATTTGTGTGATTGGATGAACATTTAGGTCATTTTCGTCCTCCCTAGGTTTATTATTGTCTTACTTGGGTTTTTAACCAATCTTGTGAATCCAATAGGTGTGTTTGTGTCATTGGATCAACATTTAGGTTATTTTTGTCCTCCCTAGACTTATTCTTGTCCAACTAGGGTTTTTAACCAATCTTGTGCGTCCAATAGGTGAGTTTGTGTCATTGGATGAACATTTAGGTCATTTTCATCCATCCTAGACTTATTTTTGTCCAACTAGGGTTTTTAACCAATCTTGTGCATACAATAGGTGTGTTTGTGTAATTGGATGAACAATTAGGTCATTTTCGTGCTCCCTTGGCTTATTCTTGTCCAATAAGGGTTTTTAACCATTCTTATGCACCCAATCAGTTCATTTGTGTCATTGGATGAACATTTAGGTCATTTTTTTCCTCCCTAGGCTTATTCTTGTCAAATTAGGGTTTTTAACCAATCTTGTGCATCCAATAGGTGTGTTTGTGTCATTGGATGAACATTTAGGTCTTTTTCGTCCTCACTAGGTTTATTCTTGCCCAACTTTGGTTTTTAACCAATCTTGTGCATCCAATAGGTATGTTTGTGTCAATGGATGAACATTTAGGTTATTTTCGTCCTCCCTAGACTTCTTCTTATCCAACTAGAGTTTTTAACCAATCTTGTGCATCCAATAGGTGTGTTGGTGTAATTGGATGAGCATTTAGGTCATTTTTGTCCTCCCTTGGCTTAGTATTGTCCAATTAGGGTTGTTAACCAATCTTGTGCATCCAATAAGTTCATTTGTGTGATTGGATGAACATTTAGGTCATTTTCGTCCTCCCTAGGTTTATTATTGTCTTACTTGGGTTTTTAACCAATCTTGTGAATCCAATAGGTGTGTTTGTGTCATTGGATCAACATTTAGGTTATTTTTGTCCTCCCTAGACTTATTCTTGTCCAACTAGGGTTTTTAACCAATCTTGTGCGTCCAATAGGTGAGTTTGTGTCATTGGATGAACATTTAGGTCATTTTCATCCATCCTAGACTTATTTTTGTCCAACTAGGGTTTTTAACCAATCTTGTGCATACAATAGGTGTGTTTGTGTAATTGGATGAACAATTAGGTCATTTTCGTGCTCCCTTGGCTTATTCTTGTCCAATAAGGGTTTTTAACCATTCTTATGCACCCAATCAGTTCATTTGTGTCATTGGATGAACATTTAGGTCATTTTTTTCCTCCCTAGGCTTATTCTTGTCAAATTAGGGTTTTTAACCAATCTTGTGCATCCAATAGGTGTGTTTGTGTCATTGGATGAACATTTAGGTCTTTTTCGTCCTCACTAGGTTTATTCTTGCCCAACTTTGGTTTTTAACCAATCTTGTGCATCCAATAGGTATGTTTGTGTCAATGGATGAACATTTAGGTTATTTTCGTCCTCCCTAGACTTCTTCTTATCCAACTAGAGTTTTTAACCAATCTTGTGCATCCAATAGGTGTGTTGGTGTAATTGGATGAGCATTTAGGTCATTTTTGTCCTCCCTTGGCTTAGTATTGTCCAATTAGGGTTGTTAACCAATCTTGTGCATCCAATAAGTTCATTTGTGTGATTGGATGAACATTTAGGTCATTTTCGTCCTCCCTAGGTTTATTATTGTCTTACTTGGGTTTTTAACCAATCTTGTGAATCCAATAGGTGTGTTTGTGTCATTGGATCAACATTTAGGTTATTTTTGTCCTCCCTAGACTTATTCTTGTCCAACTAGGGTTTTTAACCAATCTTGTGCGTCCAATAGGTGAGTTTGTGTCATTGGATGAACATTTAGGTCATTTTCATCCATCCTAGACTTATTTTTGTCCAACTAGGGTTTTTAACCAATCTTGTGCATACAATAGGTGTGTTTGTGTAATTGGATGAACAATTAGGTCATTTTCGTGCTCCCTTGGCTTATTCTTGTCCAATAAGGGTTTTTAACCATTCTTATGCACCCAATCAGTTCATTTGTGTCATTGGATGAACATTTAGGTCATTTTTTTCCTCCCTAGGCTTATTCTTGTCAAATTAGGGTTTTTAACCAATCTTGTGCATCCAATAGGTGTGTTTGTGTCATTGGATGAACATTTAGGTCTTTTTCGTCCTCACTAGGTTTATTCTTGCCCAACTTTGGTTTTTAACCAATCTTGTGCATCCAATAGGTATGTTTGTGTCAATGGATGAACATTTAGGTTATTTTCGTCCTCCCTAGACTTCTTCTTATCCAACTAGAGTTTTTAACCAATCTTGTGCATCCAATAGGTGTGTTGGTGTAATTGGATGAGCATTTAGGTCATTTTTGTCCTCCCTTGGCTTAGTATTGTCCAATTAGGGTTGTTAACCAATCTTGTGCATCCAATAAGTTCATTTGTGTGATTGGATGAACATTTAGGTCATTTTCGTCCTCCCTAGGTTTATTATTGTCTTACTTGGGTTTTTAACCAATCTTGTGAATCCAATAGGTGTGTTTGTGTCATTGGATCAACATTTAGGTTATTTTTGTCCTCCCTAGACTTATTCTTGTCCAACTAGGGTTTTTAACCAATCTTGTGCGTCCAATAGGTGAGTTTGTGTCATTGGATGAACATTTAGGTCATTTTCATCCATCCTAGACTTATTTTTGTCCAACTAGGGTTTTTAACCAATCTTGTGCATACAATAGGTGTGTTTGTGTAATTGGATGAACAATTAGGTCATTTTCGTGCTCCCTTGGCTTATTCTTGTCCAATAAGGGTTTTTAACCATTCTTATGCACCCAATCAGTTCATTTGTGTCATTGGATGAACATTTAGGTCATTTTTTTCCTCCCTAGGCTTATTCTTGTCAAATTAGGGTTTTTAACCAATCTTGTGCATCCAATAGGTGTGTTTGTGTCATTGGATGAACATTTAGGTCTTTTTCGTCCTCACTAGGTTTATTCTTGCCCAACTTTGGTTTTTAACCAATCTTGTGCATCCAATAGGTATGTTTGTGTCAATGGATGAACATTTAGGTTATTTTCGTCCTCCCTAGACTTCTTCTTATCCAACTAGAGTTTTTAACCAATCTTGTGCATCCAATAGGTGTGTTGGTGTAATTGGATGAGCATTTAGGTCATTTTTGTCCTCCCTTGGCTTAGTATTGTCCAATTAGGGTTGTTAACCAATCTTGTGCATCCAATAAGTTCATTTGTGTGATTGGATGAACATTTAGGTCATTTTCGTCCTCCCTAGGTTTATTATTGTCTTACTTGGGTTTTTAACCAATCTTGTGAATCCAATAGGTGTGTTTGTGTCATTGGATCAACATTTAGGTTATTTTTGTCCTCCCTAGACTTATTCTTGTCCAACTAGGGTTTTTAACCAATCTTGTGCGTCCAATAGGTGAGTTTGTGTCATTGGATGAACATTTAGGTCATTTTCATCCATCCTAGACTTATTTTTGTCCAACTAGGGTTTTTAACCAATCTTGTGCATACAATAGGTGTGTTTGTGTAATTGGATGAACAATTAGGTCATTTTCGTGCTCCCTTGGCTTATTCTTGTCCAATAAGGGTTTTTAACCATTCTTATGCACCCAATCAGTTCATTTGTGTCATTGGATGAACATTTAGGTCATTTTTTTCCTCCCTAGGCTTATTCTTGTCAAATTAGGGTTTTTAACCAATCTTGTGCATCCAATAGGTGTGTTTGTGTCATTGGATGAACATTTAGGTCTTTTTCGTCCTCACTAGGTTTATTCTTGCCCAACTTTGGTTTTTAACCAATCTTGTGCATCCAATAGGTATGTTTGTGTCAATGGATGAACATTTAGGTTATTTTCGTCCTCCCTAGACTTCTTCTTATCCAACTAGAGTTTTTAACCAATCTTGTGCATCCAATAGGTGTGTTGGTGTAATTGGATGAGCATTTAGGTCATTTTTGTCCTCCCTTGGCTTAGTATTGTCCAATTAGGGTTGTTAACCAATCTTGTGCATCCAATAAGTTCATTTGTGTGATTGGATGAACATTTAGGTCATTTTCGTCCTCCCTAGGTTTATTATTGTCTTACTTGGGTTTTTAACCAATCTTGTGAATCCAATAGGTGTGTTTGTGTCATTGGATCAACATTTAGGTTATTTTTGTCCTCCCTAGACTTATTCTTGTCCAACTAGGGTTTTTAACCAATCTTGTGCGTCCAATAGGTGAGTTTGTGTCATTGGATGAACATTTAGGTCATTTTCATCCATCCTAGACTTATTTTTGTCCAACTAGGGTTTTTAACCAATCTTGTGCATACAATAGGTGTGTTTGTGTAATTGGATGAACAATTAGGTCATTTTCGTGCTCCCTTGGCTTATTCTTGTCCAATAAGGGTTTTTAACCATTCTTATGCACCCAATCAGTTCATTTGTGTCATTGGATGAACATTTAGGTCATTTTTTTCCTCCCTAGGCTTATTCTTGTCAAATTAGGGTTTTTAACCAATCTTGTGCATCCAATAGGTGTGTTTGTGTCATTGGATGAACATTTAGGTCTTTTTCGTCCTCACTAGGTTTATTCTTGCCCAACTTTGGTTTTTAACCAATCTTGTGCATCCAATAGGTATGTTTGTGTCAATGGATGAACATTTAGGTTATTTTCGTCCTCCCTAGACTTCTTCTTATCCAACTAGAGTTTTTAACCAATCTTGTGCATCCAATAGGTGTGTTGGTGTAATTGGATGAGCATTTAGGTCATTTTTGTCCTCCCTTGGCTTAGTATTGTCCAATTAGGGTTGTTAACCAATCTTGTGCATCCAATAAGTTCATTTGTGTGATTGGATGAACATTTAGGTCATTTTCGTCCTCCCTAGGTTTATTATTGTCTTACTTGGGTTTTTAACCAATCTTGTGAATCCAATAGGTGTGTTTGTGTCATTGGATCAACATTTAGGTTATTTTTGTCCTCCCTAGACTTATTCTTGTCCAACTAGGGTTTTTAACCAATCTTGTGCGTCCAATAGGTGAGTTTGTGTCATTGGATGAACATTTAGGTCATTTTCATCCATCCTAGACTTATTTTTGTCCAACTAGGGTTTTTAACCAATCTTGTGCATACAATAGGTGTGTTTGTGTAATTGGATGAACAATTAGGTCATTTTCGTGCTCCCTTGGCTTATTCTTGTCCAATAAGGGTTTTTAACCATTCTTATGCACCCAATCAGTTCATTTGTGTCATTGGATGAACATTTAGGTCATTTTTTTCCTCCCTAGGCTTATTCTTGTCAAATTAGGGTTTTTAACCAATCTTGTGCATCCAATAGGTGTGTTTGTGTCATTGGATGAACATTTAGGTCTTTTTCGTCCTCACTAGGTTTATTCTTGCCCAACTTTGGTTTTTAACCAATCTTGTGCATCCAATAGGTATGTTTGTGTCAATGGATGAACATTTAGGTTATTTTCGTCCTCCCTAGACTTCTTCTTATCCAACTAGAGTTTTTAACCAATCTTGTGCATCCAATAGGTGTGTTGGTGTAATTGGATGAGCATTTAGGTCATTTTTGTCCTCCCTTGGCTTAGTATTGTCCAATTAGGGTTGTTAACCAATCTTGTGCATCCAATAAGTTCATTTGTGTGATTGGATGAACATTTAGGTCATTTTCGTCCTCCCTAGGTTTATTATTGTCTTACTTGGGTTTTTAACCAATCTTGTGAATCCAATAGGTGTGTTTGTGTCATTGGATCAACATTTAGGTTATTTTTGTCCTCCCTAGACTTATTCTTGTCCAACTAGGGTTTTTAACCAATCTTGTGCGTCCAATAGGTGAGTTTGTGTCATTGGATGAACATTTAGGTCATTTTCATCCATCCTAGACTTATTTTTGTCCAACTAGGGTTTTTAACCAATCTTGTGCATACAATAGGTGTGTTTGTGTAATTGGATGAACAATTAGGTCATTTTCGTGCTCCCTTGGCTTATTCTTGTCCAATAAGGGTTTTTAACCATTCTTATGCACCCAATCAGTTCATTTGTGTCATTGGATGAACATTTAGGTCATTTTTTTCCTCCCTAGGCTTATTCTTGTCAAATTAGGGTTTTTAACCAATCTTGTGCATCCAATAGGTGTGTTTGTGTCATTGGATGAACATTTAGGTCTTTTTCGTCCTCACTAGGTTTATTCTTGCCCAACTTTGGTTTTTAACCAATCTTGTGCATCCAATAGGTATGTTTGTGTCAATGGATGAACATTTAGGTTATTTTCGTCCTCCCTAGACTTCTTCTTATCCAACTAGAGTTTTTAACCAATCTTGTGCATCCAATAGGTGTGTTGGTGTAATTGGATGAGCATTTAGGTCATTTTTGTCCTCCCTTGGCTTAGTATTGTCCAATTAGGGTTGTTAACCAATCTTGTGCATCCAATAAGTTCATTTGTGTGATTGGATGAACATTTAGGTCATTTTCGTCCTCCCTAGGTTTATTATTGTCTTACTTGGGTTTTTAACCAATCTTGTGAATCCAATAGGTGTGTTTGTGTCATTGGATCAACATTTAGGTTATTTTTGTCCTCCCTAGACTTATTCTTGTCCAACTAGGGTTTTTAACCAATCTTGTGCGTCCAATAGGTGAGTTTGTGTCATTGGATGAACATTTAGGTCATTTTCATCCATCCTAGACTTATTTTTGTCCAACTAGGGTTTTTAACCAATCTTGTGCATACAATAGGTGTGTTTGTGTAATTGGATGAACAATTAGGTCATTTTCGTGCTCCCTTGGCTTATTCTTGTCCAATAAGGGTTTTTAACCATTCTTATGCACCCAATCAGTTCATTTGTGTCATTGGATGAACATTTAGGTCATTTTTTTCCTCCCTAGGCTTATTCTTGTCAAATTAGGGTTTTTAACCAATCTTGTGCATCCAATAGGTGTGTTTGTGTCATTGGATGAACATTTAGGTCTTTTTCGTCCTCACTAGGTTTATTCTTGCCCAACTTTGGTTTTTAACCAATCTTGTGCATCCAATAGGTATGTTTGTGTCAATGGATGAACATTTAGGTTATTTTCGTCCTCCCTAGACTTCTTCTTATCCAACTAGAGTTTTTAACCAATCTTGTGCATCCAATAGGTGTGTTGGTGTAATTGGATGAGCATTTAGGTCATTTTTGTCCTCCCTTGGCTTAGTATTGTCCAATTAGGGTTGTTAACCAATCTTGTGCATCCAATAAGTTCATTTGTGTGATTGGATGAACATTTAGGTCATTTTCGTCCTCCCTAGGTTTATTATTGTCTTACTTGGGTTTTTAACCAATCTTGTGAATCCAATAGGTGTGTTTGTGTCATTGGATCAACATTTAGGTTATTTTTGTCCTCCCTAGACTTATTCTTGTCCAACTAGGGTTTTTAACCAATCTTGTGCGTCCAATAGGTGAGTTTGTGTCATTGGATGAACATTTAGGTCATTTTCATCCATCCTAGACTTATTTTTGTCCAACTAGGGTTTTTAACCAATCTTGTGCATACAATAGGTGTGTTTGTGTAATTGGATGAACAATTAGGTCATTTTCGTGCTCCCTTGGCTTATTCTTGTCCAATAAGGGTTTTTAACCATTCTTATGCACCCAATCAGTTCATTTGTGTCATTGGATGAACATTTAGGTCATTTTTTTCCTCCCTAGGCTTATTCTTGTCAAATTAGGGTTTTTAACCAATCTTGTGCATCCAATAGGTGTGTTTGTGTCATTGGATGAACATTTAGGTCTTTTTCGTCCTCACTAGGTTTATTCTTGCCCAACTTTGGTTTTTAACCAATCTTGTGCATCCAATAGGTATGTTTGTGTCAATGGATGAACATTTAGGTTATTTTCGTCCTCCCTAGACTTCTTCTTATCCAACTAGAGTTTTTAACCAATCTTGTGCATCCAATAGGTGTGTTGGTGTAATTGGATGAGCATTTAGGTCATTTTTGTCCTCCCTTGGCTTAGTATTGTCCAATTAGGGTTGTTAACCAATCTTGTGCATCCAATAAGTTCATTTGTGTGATTGGATGAACATTTAGGTCATTTTCGTCCTCCCTAGGTTTATTATTGTCTTACTTGGGTTTTTAACCAATCTTGTGAATCCAATAGGTGTGTTTGTGTCATTGGATCAACATTTAGGTTATTTTTGTCCTCCCTAGACTTATTCTTGTCCAACTAGGGTTTTTAACCAATCTTGTGCGTCCAATAGGTGAGTTTGTGTCATTGGATGAACATTTAGGTCATTTTCATCCATCCTAGACTTATTTTTGTCCAACTAGGGTTTTTAACCAATCTTGTGCATACAATAGGTGTGTTTGTGTAATTGGATGAACAATTAGGTCATTTTCGTGCTCCCTTGGCTTATTCTTGTCCAATAAGGGTTTTTAACCATTCTTATGCACCCAATCAGTTCATTTGTGTCATTGGATGAACATTTAGGTCATTTTTTTCCTCCCTAGGCTTATTCTTGTCAAATTAGGGTTTTTAACCAATCTTGTGCATCCAATAGGTGTGTTTGTGTCATTGGATGAACATTTAGGTCTTTTTCGTCCTCACTAGGTTTATTCTTGCCCAACTTTGGTTTTTAACCAATCTTGTGCATCCAATAGGTATGTTTGTGTCAATGGATGAACATTTAGGTTATTTTCGTCCTCCCTAGACTTCTTCTTATCCAACTAGAGTTTTTAACCAATCTTGTGCATCCAATAGGTGTGTTGGTGTAATTGGATGAGCATTTAGGTCATTTTTGTCCTCCCTTGGCTTAGTATTGTCCAATTAGGGTTGTTAACCAATCTTGTGCATCCAATAAGTTCATTTGTGTGATTGGATGAACATTTAGGTCATTTTCGTCCTCCCTAGGTTTATTATTGTCTTACTTGGGTTTTTAACCAATCTTGTGAATCCAATAGGTGTGTTTGTGTCATTGGATCAACATTTAGGTTATTTTTGTCCTCCCTAGACTTATTCTTGTCCAACTAGGGTTTTTAACCAATCTTGTGCGTCCAATAGGTGAGTTTGTGTCATTGGATGAACATTTAGGTCATTTTCATCCATCCTAGACTTATTTTTGTCCAACTAGGGTTTTTAACCAATCTTGTGCATACAATAGGTGTGTTTGTGTAATTGGATGAACAATTAGGTCATTTTCGTGCTCCCTTGGCTTATTCTTGTCCAATAAGGGTTTTTAACCATTCTTATGCACCCAATCAGTTCATTTGTGTCATTGGATGAACATTTAGGTCATTTTTTTCCTCCCTAGGCTTATTCTTGTCAAATTAGGGTTTTTAACCAATCTTGTGCATCCAATAGGTGTGTTTGTGTCATTGGATGAACATTTAGGTCTTTTTCGTCCTCACTAGGTTTATTCTTGCCCAACTTTGGTTTTTAACCAATCTTGTGCATCCAATAGGTATGTTTGTGTCAATGGATGAACATTTAGGTTATTTTCGTCCTCCCTAGACTTCTTCTTATCCAACTAGAGTTTTTAACCAATCTTGTGCATCCAATAGGTGTGTTGGTGTAATTGGATGAGCATTTAGGTCATTTTTGTCCTCCCTTGGCTTAGTATTGTCCAATTAGGGTTGTTAACCAATCTTGTGCATCCAATAAGTTCATTTGTGTGATTGGATGAACATTTAGGTCATTTTCGTCCTCCCTAGGTTTATTATTGTCTTACTTGGGTTTTTAACCAATCTTGTGAATCCAATAGGTGTGTTTGTGTCATTGGATCAACATTTAGGTTATTTTTGTCCTCCCTAGACTTATTCTTGTCCAACTAGGGTTTTTAACCAATCTTGTGCGTCCAATAGGTGAGTTTGTGTCATTGGATGAACATTTAGGTCATTTTCATCCATCCTAGACTTATTTTTGTCCAACTAGGGTTTTTAACCAATCTTGTGCATACAATAGGTGTGTTTGTGTAATTGGATGAACAATTAGGTCATTTTCGTGCTCCCTTGGCTTATTCTTGTCCAATAAGGGTTTTTAACCATTCTTATGCACCCAATCAGTTCATTTGTGTCATTGGATGAACATTTAGGTCATTTTTTTCCTCCCTAGGCTTATTCTTGTCAAATTAGGGTTTTTAACCAATCTTGTGCATCCAATAGGTGTGTTTGTGTCATTGGATGAACATTTAGGTCTTTTTCGTCCTCACTAGGTTTATTCTTGCCCAACTTTGGTTTTTAACCAATCTTGTGCATCCAATAGGTATGTTTGTGTCAATGGATGAACATTTAGGTTATTTTCGTCCTCCCTAGACTTCTTCTTATCCAACTAGAGTTTTTAACCAATCTTGTGCATCCAATAGGTGTGTTGGTGTAATTGGATGAGCATTTAGGTCATTTTTGTCCTCCCTTGGCTTAGTATTGTCCAATTAGGGTTGTTAACCAATCTTGTGCATCCAATAAGTTCATTTGTGTGATTGGATGAACATTTAGGTCATTTTCGTCCTCCCTAGGTTTATTATTGTCTTACTTGGGTTTTTAACCAATCTTGTGAATCCAATAGGTGTGTTTGTGTCATTGGATCAACATTTAGGTTATTTTTGTCCTCCCTAGACTTATTCTTGTCCAACTAGGGTTTTTAACCAATCTTGTGCGTCCAATAGGTGAGTTTGTGTCATTGGATGAACATTTAGGTCATTTTCATCCATCCTAGACTTATTTTTGTCCAACTAGGGTTTTTAACCAATCTTGTGCATACAATAGGTGTGTTTGTGTAATTGGATGAACAATTAGGTCATTTTCGTGCTCCCTTGGCTTATTCTTGTCCAATAAGGGTTTTTAACCATTCTTATGCACCCAATCAGTTCATTTGTGTCATTGGATGAACATTTAGGTCATTTTTTTCCTCCCTAGGCTTATTCTTGTCAAATTAGGGTTTTTAACCAATCTTGTGCATCCAATAGGTGTGTTTGTGTCATTGGATGAACATTTAGGTCTTTTTCGTCCTCACTAGGTTTATTCTTGCCCAACTTTGGTTTTTAACCAATCTTGTGCATCCAATAGGTATGTTTGTGTCAATGGATGAACATTTAGGTTATTTTCGTCCTCCCTAGACTTCTTCTTATCCAACTAGAGTTTTTAACCAATCTTGTGCATCCAATAGGTGTGTTGGTGTAATTGGATGAGCATTTAGGTCATTTTTGTCCTCCCTTGGCTTAGTATTGTCCAATTAGGGTTGTTAACCAATCTTGTGCATCCAATAAGTTCATTTGTGTGATTGGATGAACATTTAGGTCATTTTCGTCCTCCCTAGGTTTATTATTGTCTTACTTGGGTTTTTAACCAATCTTGTGAATCCAATAGGTGTGTTTGTGTCATTGGATCAACATTTAGGTTATTTTTGTCCTCCCTAGACTTATTCTTGTCCAACTAGGGTTTTTAACCAATCTTGTGCGTCCAATAGGTGAGTTTGTGTCATTGGATGAACATTTAGGTCATTTTCATCCATCCTAGACTTATTTTTGTCCAACTAGGGTTTTTAACCAATCTTGTGCATACAATAGGTGTGTTTGTGTAATTGGATGAACAATTAGGTCATTTTCGTGCTCCCTTGGCTTATTCTTGTCCAATAAGGGTTTTTAACCATTCTTATGCACCCAATCAGTTCATTTGTGTCATTGGATGAACATTTAGGTCATTTTTTTCCTCCCTAGGCTTATTCTTGTCAAATTAGGGTTTTTAACCAATCTTGTGCATCCAATAGGTGTGTTTGTGTCATTGGATGAACATTTAGGTCTTTTTCGTCCTCACTAGGTTTATTCTTGCCCAACTTTGGTTTTTAACCAATCTTGTGCATCCAATAGGTATGTTTGTGTCAATGGATGAACATTTAGGTTATTTTCGTCCTCCCTAGACTTCTTCTTATCCAACTAGAGTTTTTAACCAATCTTGTGCATCCAATAGGTGTGTTGGTGTAATTGGATGAGCATTTAGGTCATTTTTGTCCTCCCTTGGCTTAGTATTGTCCAATTAGGGTTGTTAACCAATCTTGTGCATCCAATAAGTTCATTTGTGTGATTGGATGAACATTTAGGTCATTTTCGTCCTCCCTAGGTTTATTATTGTCTTACTTGGGTTTTTAACCAATCTTGTGAATCCAATAGGTGTGTTTGTGTCATTGGATCAACATTTAGGTTATTTTTGTCCTCCCTAGACTTATTCTTGTCCAACTAGGGTTTTTAACCAATCTTGTGCGTCCAATAGGTGAGTTTGTGTCATTGGATGAACATTTAGGTCATTTTCATCCATCCTAGACTTATTTTTGTCCAACTAGGGTTTTTAACCAATCTTGTGCATACAATAGGTGTGTTTGTGTAATTGGATGAACAATTAGGTCATTTTCGTGCTCCCTTGGCTTATTCTTGTCCAATAAGGGTTTTTAACCATTCTTATGCACCCAATCAGTTCATTTGTGTCATTGGATGAACATTTAGGTCATTTTTTTCCTCCCTAGGCTTATTCTTGTCAAATTAGGGTTTTTAACCAATCTTGTGCATCCAATAGGTGTGTTTGTGTCATTGGATGAACATTTAGGTCTTTTTCGTCCTCACTAGGTTTATTCTTGCCCAACTTTGGTTTTTAACCAATCTTGTGCATCCAATAGGTATGTTTGTGTCAATGGATGAACATTTAGGTTATTTTCGTCCTCCCTAGACTTCTTCTTATCCAACTAGAGTTTTTAACCAATCTTGTGCATCCAATAGGTGTGTTGGTGTAATTGGATGAGCATTTAGGTCATTTTTGTCCTCCCTTGGCTTAGTATTGTCCAATTAGGGTTGTTAACCAATCTTGTGCATCCAATAAGTTCATTTGTGTGATTGGATGAACATTTAGGTCATTTTCGTCCTCCCTAGGTTTATTATTGTCTTACTTGGGTTTTTAACCAATCTTGTGAATCCAATAGGTGTGTTTGTGTCATTGGATCAACATTTAGGTTATTTTTGTCCTCCCTAGACTTATTCTTGTCCAACTAGGGTTTTTAACCAATCTTGTGCGTCCAATAGGTGAGTTTGTGTCATTGGATGAACATTTAGGTCATTTTCATCCATCCTAGACTTATTTTTGTCCAACTAGGGTTTTTAACCAATCTTGTGCATACAATAGGTGTGTTTGTGTAATTGGATGAACAATTAGGTCATTTTCGTGCTCCCTTGGCTTATTCTTGTCCAATAAGGGTTTTTAACCATTCTTATGCACCCAATCAGTTCATTTGTGTCATTGGATGAACATTTAGGTCATTTTTTTCCTCCCTAGGCTTATTCTTGTCAAATTAGGGTTTTTAACCAATCTTGTGCATCCAATAGGTGTGTTTGTGTCATTGGATGAACATTTAGGTCTTTTTCGTCCTCACTAGGTTTATTCTTGCCCAACTTTGGTTTTTAACCAATCTTGTGCATCCAATAGGTATGTTTGTGTCAATGGATGAACATTTAGGTTATTTTCGTCCTCCCTAGACTTCTTCTTATCCAACTAGAGTTTTTAACCAATCTTGTGCATCCAATAGGTGTGTTGGTGTAATTGGATGAGCATTTAGGTCATTTTTGTCCTCCCTTGGCTTAGTATTGTCCAATTAGGGTTGTTAACCAATCTTGTGCATCCAATAAGTTCATTTGTGTGATTGGATGAACATTTAGGTCATTTTCGTCCTCCCTAGGTTTATTATTGTCTTACTTGGGTTTTTAACCAATCTTGTGAATCCAATAGGTGTGTTTGTGTCATTGGATCAACATTTAGGTTATTTTTGTCCTCCCTAGACTTATTCTTGTCCAACTAGGGTTTTTAACCAATCTTGTGCGTCCAATAGGTGAGTTTGTGTCATTGGATGAACATTTAGGTCATTTTCATCCATCCTAGACTTATTTTTGTCCAACTAGGGTTTTTAACCAATCTTGTGCATACAATAGGTGTGTTTGTGTAATTGGATGAACAATTAGGTCATTTTCGTGCTCCCTTGGCTTATTCTTGTCCAATAAGGGTTTTTAACCATTCTTATGCACCCAATCAGTTCATTTGTGTCATTGGATGAACATTTAGGTCATTTTTTTCCTCCCTAGGCTTATTCTTGTCAAATTAGGGTTTTTAACCAATCTTGTGCATCCAATAGGTGTGTTTGTGTCATTGGATGAACATTTAGGTCTTTTTCGTCCTCACTAGGTTTATTCTTGCCCAACTTTGGTTTTTAACCAATCTTGTGCATCCAATAGGTATGTTTGTGTCAATGGATGAACATTTAGGTTATTTTCGTCCTCCCTAGACTTCTTCTTATCCAACTAGAGTTTTTAACCAATCTTGTGCATCCAATAGGTGTGTTGGTGTAATTGGATGAGCATTTAGGTCATTTTTGTCCTCCCTTGGCTTAGTATTGTCCAATTAGGGTTGTTAACCAATCTTGTGCATCCAATAAGTTCATTTGTGTGATTGGATGAACATTTAGGTCATTTTCGTCCTCCCTAGGTTTATTATTGTCTTACTTGGGTTTTTAACCAATCTTGTGAATCCAATAGGTGTGTTTGTGTCATTGGATCAACATTTAGGTTATTTTTGTCCTCCCTAGACTTATTCTTGTCCAACTAGGGTTTTTAACCAATCTTGTGCGTCCAATAGGTGAGTTTGTGTCATTGGATGAACATTTAGGTCATTTTCATCCATCCTAGACTTATTTTTGTCCAACTAGGGTTTTTAACCAATCTTGTGCATACAATAGGTGTGTTTGTGTAATTGGATGAACAATTAGGTCATTTTCGTGCTCCCTTGGCTTATTCTTGTCCAATAAGGGTTTTTAACCATTCTTATGCACCCAATCAGTTCATTTGTGTCATTGGATGAACATTTAGGTCATTTTTTTCCTCCCTAGGCTTATTCTTGTCAAATTAGGGTTTTTAACCAATCTTGTGCATCCAATAGGTGTGTTTGTGTCATTGGATGAACATTTAGGTCTTTTTCGTCCTCACTAGGTTTATTCTTGCCCAACTTTGGTTTTTAACCAATCTTGTGCATCCAATAGGTATGTTTGTGTCAATGGATGAACATTTAGGTTATTTTCGTCCTCCCTAGACTTCTTCTTATCCAACTAGAGTTTTTAACCAATCTTGTGCATCCAATAGGTGTGTTGGTGTAATTGGATGAGCATTTAGGTCATTTTTGTCCTCCCTTGGCTTAGTATTGTCCAATTAGGGTTGTTAACCAATCTTGTGCATCCAATAAGTTCATTTGTGTGATTGGATGAACATTTAGGTCATTTTCGTCCTCCCTAGGTTTATTATTGTCTTACTTGGGTTTTTAACCAATCTTGTGAATCCAATAGGTGTGTTTGTGTCATTGGATCAACATTTAGGTTATTTTTGTCCTCCCTAGACTTATTCTTGTCCAACTAGGGTTTTTAACCAATCTTGTGCGTCCAATAGGTGAGTTTGTGTCATTGGATGAACATTTAGGTCATTTTCATCCATCCTAGACTTATTTTTGTCCAACTAGGGTTTTTAACCAATCTTGTGCATACAATAGGTGTGTTTGTGTAATTGGATGAACAATTAGGTCATTTTCGTGCTCCCTTGGCTTATTCTTGTCCAATAAGGGTTTTTAACCATTCTTATGCACCCAATCAGTTCATTTGTGTCATTGGATGAACATTTAGGTCATTTTTTTCCTCCCTAGGCTTATTCTTGTCAAATTAGGGTTTTTAACCAATCTTGTGCATCCAATAGGTGTGTTTGTGTCATTGGATGAACATTTAGGTCTTTTTCGTCCTCACTAGGTTTATTCTTGCCCAACTTTGGTTTTTAACCAATCTTGTGCATCCAATAGGTATGTTTGTGTCAATGGATGAACATTTAGGTTATTTTCGTCCTCCCTAGACTTCTTCTTATCCAACTAGAGTTTTTAACCAATCTTGTGCATCCAATAGGTGTGTTGGTGTAATTGGATGAGCATTTAGGTCATTTTTGTCCTCCCTTGGCTTAGTATTGTCCAATTAGGGTTGTTAACCAATCTTGTGCATCCAATAAGTTCATTTGTGTGATTGGATGAACATTTAGGTCATTTTCGTCCTCCCTAGGTTTATTATTGTCTTACTTGGGTTTTTAACCAATCTTGTGAATCCAATAGGTGTGTTTGTGTCATTGGATGAACATTTAGGTCATTTTCGTCCTCCCTAGGTTTATTATTGTCTTACTTGGGTTTTTAACCAATCTTGTGCGTCCAATAGGTGAGTTTGTGTCATTGGATGAACATTTAGGTCATTTTCATCCATCCTAGACTTATTTTTGTCCAACTAGGGTTTTTAACCAATCTTGTGCATACAATAGGTGTGTTTGTGTAATTGGATGAACAATTAGGTCATTTTCGTGCTCCCTTGGCTTATTCTTGTCCAATAAGGGTTTTTAACCAATCTTATGCACCCAATCAGTTCATTTGTGTCATTGGATGAACATTTAGGTCATTTTCGTCC